>NC_143575.1:121689846-121885783 GCF_048544385.1 Mastigoproctus giganteus | reverse complement strand
AAAACACTTCACTTTAAACGAAATCCTTGAAACTAAAATAGATATTCCACATGGTACCATATTCCCATAGTAAAGCAATGGGGAGATTTTCAAGGAAAAATTCATTTAATTCGGAAGTTTCTTTAAAAAAAGGGGCTAGTTACTTCATTCTCGCAGGTATAGTCGGAATCACTTCGTTTTTAAAGAAATCCATCATATGAAATTAGTGAATCGACATGGTATTTGTTTCCCATAGTAAAGCATAGGGATGATTCCCATAGTAAAGCATAGGGTTAATTGTTCTGGGAAAAACTCACTTATTTTCCGTTATTTCTTTATAAAAATCTTGCACATTTACTTTATTCAAGCAGATACACTGGAAAACACTTCATTTTAACGAAATCCTTGAAATTAAAAAAGATGTTCCACATGGTACCATATTCCCATAGTAAAGCATAGGAGGATTCCATAGGTTAATGGGAAATCAGTTTCTTATTTAAACTTAATTTCTGCTGAAATCTTGATGATAATATGTTAATATACCTATAAATAAGCTATATTAAGTGTTTAATTAGTTTTACGATTGAAATCCTTGAGTATAATTTAACATGAGATTAGTGTCAAAAATGGCAAAATCAAAGATTTTTTTTCTAAAACGCAGAAAATGCCACACTTTTTCTGAAGTCGTGCTTGGTCCATAGGGAAGCATTGAATAAAATTCTTTTCTTAACAACTCACTTAATTTCCAATATTTCTTTACAAAAATTAGCCAACTAACGTATCTAGTGAAGAATTAATAGAAAACACTTCGTTTTTTATCGAAATTGTTGAAATTGAAAAAGATATTCCACATGGTACCATATTCCCATAGTAAAGCAATGGGGAGATTTTCAAGGAAAAAACTCATTTAATTTCGGAAGTTTCTTTAAAAAAAGGGGCTAGTTTAGTTCATTCTCGCAGGTATAGTCGGAATCACTTCGATTTAAAGAAATCCATCATATGAAATTAGAGAATCGACATGGTATTTGTTTCCCATAGTAAAGCATAGGGAGGATTCCCATAGTAAAGCATAGGGTTGAATTGTTCTTGGAAAAACTCACTTAATTTCCGTTATTTCTTTACAAATTCTTGCACACTTACTTTATTCACGCATATATACTGGAAAACACTTCACTTTTAACGAAATCCTTGAAACTAAAATAGATATTCCACATGGTACCATATTCCCATAGTAAAGCAATGGGGAGATTTTCAAGGAAAAAATTCATTTAATTTCGGAAGTTTCTTTAAAAAAGGGGCTAGTTTACTTCATTCTCGCAGGTATAGTCGGAATCACTTCGTTTTTAAAGAAATCCATCATATGAAATTAGTGAATCGACATGGTATTTGTTTCCCATAGTAAAGCATAGGGCGGATTCCCATAGTAAAGCATAGGGTTGAATTGTTCTTGGAAAAACTCACTTAATTTCCGTTATTTCTTTACAAATTCTTGCACACTTACTTTATTCACGCATATATACTGGAAAACACTTCACTTTTAACGAAATCCTTGAAACTAAAATAGATATTCCACATGGTACCATATTCCCATAGTAAAGCAATGGGGAGATTTTCCTGGAAAAAACTCATTTAATTTCGGGAGTTTCTTTAAAAAAAGGGGCTAGTTTAGTTCATTCATGCAGGTATAGTCGGAATCACTTCGTTTTTAAAGAAATCCTTCATATGAAATTAGTGAATCGACATGGTATTTGTTTCCCATAGTAAAGCATAGGGAGGATTCCCATAGTAAAGCATAGGGTTAATTGTTCTGGGAAAAACTCACTTATTTTCCGTTATTTCTTTATAAAATCTTGCACATTTACTTTATTCAAGCAGATACACTGGAAAACACTTCATTTTTAACGAAATCCTTGAAATTAAAAAAGATGTTCCACATGGTACCATATTCCCATAGTAAAGCATAGGGAGGATTCCATAGGTTAATGGGAAATCAGTTTCTTATTTAAACTTAATTTCTGCTGAAATCTTGATGATAATATGTTAATATACCTATAAATAAGCTATATTAAGTGTTTAATTAGTTTTACGATTGAAATCCTTGAGTATAATTTAACATGAGATTAGTGTCAAAAATGGCAAAATCAAAGATTTTTTTTCTAAAACGCAGAAAATGCTACACTTTTTCTGAAGTCGTTCTTGGTCCCATAGGGAAGCATTAAATAAAATTCTTTTCTTAACAACTCACTTAATTTCCAATATTTCTTTACAAAAATTAGCCAACTAACGTATCTAGTGAAGAATTAATAGAAAACACTTCGTTTTTATCGAAATTGTTGAAATTGAAAAAGATATTCCACATGGTACCATATTCCCATAGTAAAGCAATGGGGAGATTTTCAAGGAAAAAACTCATTTAATTTCGGAAGTTTCTTTAAAAAAAGGGGCTAGTTTAGTTCATTCTCGCAGGTATAGTCGGAATCACTTCGTTTTAAAGAAATCCATCATATGAAATTAGAGAATCGACATGGTATTTGTTTCCCATAGTAAAGCATAGGGAGGATTCCCATAGTAAAGCATAGGGTTGAATTGTTCTTGGAAAAACTCACTTAATTTCCGTTATTTCTTTACAATTCTTGCACACTTACTTTATTCACGCATATATACTGGAAAACACTTCACTTTTAACGAAATCCTTGAAACTAAAATAGATATTCCACATGGTACCATATTCCCATAGTAAAGCAATGGGGAGATTTTCAAGGAAAAAATTCATTTAATTTCGGAAGTTTCTTTAAAAAAAGGGGCTAGTTTACTTCATTCTCGCAGGTATAGTCGGAATCACTTCGTTTTTAAAGAAATCCATCATATGAAATTAGTGAATCGACATGGTATTTGTTTCCCATAGTAAAGCATAGGGCGGATTCCCATAGTAAAGCATAGGGTTGAATTGTTCTTGGAAAAACTCACTTAATTTCCGTTATTTCTTTACAAATTCTTGCACACTTACTTTATTCACGCATATATACTGGAAAACACTTCACTTTTAACGAAATCCTTGAAACTAAAATAGATATTCCACATGGTACCATATTCCCATAGTAAAGCAATGGGGAGATTTTCAAGGAAAAAATTCATTTAATTTCGGAAGTTTCTTAAAAAAAGGGGCTAGTTTACTTCATTCTCGCAGGTATAGTCGGAATCACTTCGTTTTTAAAAGAAATCCATCATATGAAATTAGTGAATCAACATGGTATTTGTTTCCCATAGTAAAGCATAGGGCGGATTCCCATAGTAAAGCATAGGGTTGAATTGTTCTTGGAAAAACTCACTTAATTTCCGTTATTTCTTTACAAATTCTTGCACACTTACTTTATTCACGCCTATATACTGGAAAACACTTCACTTTTAACGAAATCCTTGAAACTAAAATAGATATTCCACATGGTACCATATTCCCATAGTAAAGCAATGGGGAGATTTTCCTGGAAAAAACTCATTTAATTTCGGGAGTTTCTTTAAAAAAAGGGGCTAGTTAGTTCATTCATGCAGGTATAGTCGGAATCACTTCGTTTTTAAAGAAATCCTTCATATGAAATTAGTGAATCGACATGGTATTTGTTTCCCATAGTAAAGCATAGGGAGGATTCCCATAGTAAAGCATAGGGTTAATTGTTCTGGAAAAACTCACTTATTTTCCGTTATTTCTTTATAAAATTATTGCACATTTACTTTATTCAAGCAGATACACTGGAAAACACTTCATTTTTAACGAAATCCTTGAAATTAAAAAAGATGTTCCACATGGTACCATATTCCCATAGTAAAGCATAGGGAGGATTCCATAGGTTAATGGGAAATCAGTTTCTTATTTAAACTTAATTTCTGCTGAAATCTTGATGATAATATGTTAATATACCTATAAATAAGCTATATTAAGTGTTTAATTAGTTTTACGATTGAAATCCTTGAGTATAATTTAACATGAGATTAGTGTCAAAAATGGCAAAATCAAAGATTTTTTTTCTAAAACGCAGAAAATGCTACACTTTTTCTGAAGTCGTGCTTGGTCCCATAGGGAAGCATTGAATAAAATTCTTTTCTTAACAACTCACTTAATTTCCAATATTTCTTTACAAAAATTAGCCAACTAACGTATCTAGTGAAGAATTAATAGAAAACACTTCGTTTTTATCGAAATTGTTGAAATTGAAAAAGATATTCCACATGGTACCATATTCCCATAGTAAAGCAATGGGGAGATTTTCAAGGAAAAAACTCATTTAATTTCGGAAGTTTCTTTAAAAAAAGGGGCTAGTTTAGTTCATTCTCGCAGGTATAGTCGGAATCACTTCGTTTTAAAGAAATCCATCATATGAAATTAGAGAATCGACATGGTATTTGTTTCCCATAGTAAAGCATAGGGAGGATTCCCATAGTAAAGCATAGGGTTGAATTGTTCTTGGAAAAACTCACTTAATTTCCGTTATTTCTTTACAAATTCTTGCACACTTACTTTATTCACGCATATATACTGGAAAACACTTCACTTTTAACGAAATCCTTGAAACTAAAATAGATATTCCACATGGTACCATATTCCCATAGTAAAGCAATGGGGAGATTTTCAAGGAAAAAATTCATTTAATTTCGGAAGTTTCTTTAAAAAAAGGGGCTAGTTTACTTCATTCTCGCAGGTATAGTCGGAATCACTTCGTTTTTAAAGAAATCCATCATATGAAATTAGTGAATCGACATGGTATTTGTTTCCCATAGTAAAGCATAGGGCGGATTCCCATAGTAAAGCATAGGGTTGAATTGTTCTTGGAAAAACTCACTTAATTTCCGTTATTTCTTTACAAATTCTTGCACACTTACTTTATTCACGCATATATACTGAAAACACTTCACTTTTAACGAAATCCTTGAAACTAAATAGATATTCCACATGGTACCATATTCCCATAGTAAAGCAATGGGGAGATTTTCCTGGAAAAAACTCATTTAATTTCGGGAGTTTCTTTAAAAAAAGGGGCTAGTTTAGTTCATTCATGCAGGTATAGTCGGAATCACTTCGTTTTTAAAGAAATCCTTCATATGAAATTAGTGAATCGACATGGTATTTGTTTCCCATAGTAAAGCATAGGGAGGATTCCCATAGTAAAGCATAGGGTTAATTGTTCTGGGAAAAACTCACTTATTTTCCGTTATTTCTTTATAAAATCTTGCACATTTACTTTATTCAAGCAGATACACTGGAAAACACTTCATTTTTAACGAAATCCTTGAAATTAAAAAAGATGTTCCACATGGTACCATATTCCCATAGTAAAGCATAGGGAGGATTCCATAGGTTAATGGGAAATCAGTTTCTTATTTAAACTTAATTTCTGCTGAAATCTTGATGATAATATGTTAATATACCTATAAATAAGCTATATTAAGTGTTTAATTAGTTTTACGATTGAAATCCTTGAGTATAATTTAACATGAGATTAGTGTCAAAAATGGCAAAATCAAAGATTTTTTTTCTAAAACGCAGAAAATGCTACACTTTTTCTGAAGTCGTTCTTGGTCCCATAGGGAAGCATTGAATAAAATTCTTTTCTTAACAACTCACTTAATTTCCAATATTTCTTTACAAAAATTAGCCAACTAACGTATCTAGTGAAGAATTAATAGAAAACACTTCGTTTTTATCGAAATTGTTGAAATTGAAAAAGATATTCCACATGGTACCATATTCCCATAGTAAAGCAATGGGGAGATTTTCAAGGAAAAAACTCATTTAATTTCGGAAGTTTCTTTAAAAAAAGGGCTAGTTTAGTTCATTCTCGCAGGTATAGTCGGAATCACTTCGTTTTTAAAGAAATCCATCATATGAAATTAGAGAATCGACATGGTATTTGTTTCCCATAGTAAAGCATAGGGAGGATTCCCATAGTAAAGCATAGGGTTGAATTGTTCTTGAAAAACTCACTTAATTTCCGTTATTTCTTTACAACTTCTTGCACACTTACTTTATTCACGCATTATATACTGGAAAACACTTCACTTTTAACGAAATCCTTGAAACTAAAATAGATATTCCACATGGTACCATATTCCCATAGTAAAGCAATGGGGAGATTTTCAAGGAAAAAATTCATTTAATTTCGGAAGTTTCTTTAAAAAAAGGGGCTAGTTTACTTCATTCTCGCAGGTATAGTCGGAATCACTTCGTTTTTAAAGAAATCCATCATATGAAATTAGTGAATCGACATGGTATTTGTTTCCCATAGTAAAGCATAGGGCGGATTCCCATAGTAAAGCATAGGGGTTGAATTGTTCTTGGAAAAACTCACTTAATTTCCGTTATTTCTTTACAAATTCTTGCACACTTACTTTATTCACGCATATATACTGGAAAACACTTCACTTTTAACGAAATCCTTGAAACTAAAATAGATATTCCACATGGTACCATATTCCCATAGTAAAGCAATGGGGAGATTTTCCTGGAAAAAACTCATTTAATTTCGGGAGTTTCTTTAAAAAAAGGGGCTAGTTTAGTTCATTCATGCAGGTATAGTCGGAATCACTTCGTTTTTAAAGAAATCCTTCATATGAAATTAGTGAATCGACATGGTATTTGTTTCCCATAGTAAAGCATAGGGAGGATTCCCATAGTAAAGCATAGGGTTAATTGTTCTGGGAAAAACTCACTTATTTTCCGTTATTTCTTTATAAAATCTTGCACATTTACTTTATTCAAGCAGATACACTGGAAAACACTTCATTTTTAACGAAATCCTTGAAATTAAAAAAGATGTTCCACATGGTACCATATTCCCATAGTAAAGCATAGGGAGGATTCCATAGGTTAATGGGAAATCAGTTTCTTATTTAAACTTAATTTCTGCTGAAATCTTGATGATAATATGTTAATATACCTATAAATAAGCTATATTAAGTGTTTAATTAGTTTTACGATTGAAATCCTTGAGTATAATTTAACATGAGATTAGTGTCAAAAATGCAAAATCAAAGATTTTTTTTCTAAAACGCAGAAAATGCTACACTTTTTCTGAAGTCGTTCTTGGTCCCATAGGGAAGCATTAAATAAAATTCTTTTCTTAACAACTCACTTAATTTCCAATATTTCTTTACAAAAATTAGCCAACTAACGTATCTAGTGAAGAATTAATAGAAAACACTTCGTTTTTATCGAAATTGTTGAAATTGAAAAAGATATTCCACATGGTACCATATTCCCATAGTAAAGCAATGGGAGATTTTCAAGGAAAAAACTCATTTAATTTCGGAAGTTTCTTTAAAAAAAGGGGCTAGTTTAGTTCATTCTCGCAGGTATAGTCGGAATCACTTCGTTTTTAAAGAAATCCATCATATGAAATTAGAGAATCGACATGGTATTTGTTTCCCATAGTAAAGCATAGGGAGGATTCCCATAGTAAAGCATAGGGTTGAATTGTTCTTGGAAAAACTCACTTAATTTCCGTTATTTCTTTACAATTTCTTGCACACTTACTTTATTCACGCATATATACTGGAAAACACTTCACTTTTAACGAAATCCTTGAAACTAAAATAGATATTCCACATGGTACCATATTCCCATAGTAAAGCAATGGGGAGATTTTCAAGGAAAAAATTCATTTAATTTCGGAAGTTTCTTTAAAAAAAGGGGCTAGTTTACTTCATTCTCGCAGGTATAGTCGGAATCACTTCGTTTTTAAAGAAATCCATCATATGAAATTAGTGAATCGACATGGTATTTGTTTCCCATAGTAAAGCATAGGGCGGATTCCCATAGTAAAGCATAGGGTTGAATTGTTCTTGGAAAAACTCACTTAATTTCCGTTATTTCTTTACAAATTCTTGCACACTTACTTTATTCACGCATATATACTGGAAAACACTTCACTTTTAACGAAATCCTTGAAACTAAAATAGATATTCCACATGGTACCATATTCCCATAGTAAAGCAATGGGGAGATTTTCAAGAAAAAATTCATTTAATTTCGGAAGTTTCTTTAAAAAAGGGGCTAGTTTACTTCATTCTCGCAGGTATAGTCGGAATCACTTCGTTTTTAAAGAAATCCATCATATGAAATTAGTGAATCGACATGGTATTTGTTTCCCATAGTAAAGCATAGGGCGGATTCCCATAGTAAAGCATAGGGTTGAATTGTTCTTGGAAAAACTCACTTAATTTCCGTTATTTCTTTACAAATTCTTGCACACTTACTCTTTATTCACGCCTATATACTGGAAAACACTTCACTTTTAACGAAATCCTTGAAATTAAAAAAGATATTCCACATGGTACCATATTCCCATAGTAAAGCATAGGGAGGATTCCATAGGTTAATGGGAAATCAGTTTCTTATTTAAACTTAATTTCTGCTGAAATCTTGATGATAATATGTTAATATACCTATAAATAAGCTATATTAAGTGTTTAATTAGTTTTACGATTGAAATCCTTGAGTATAATTTAACATGAGATTAGTGTCAAAAATGGCAAAATCAAAGATTTTTTTTCTAAAACGCAGAAAATGCTACACTTTTTCTGAAGTCGTTCTTGGTCCCATAGGGAAGCATTGAATAAAATTCTTTTCTTAACAACTCACTTAATTTCCAATATTTCTTTACAAAAATTAGCCAACTAACGTATCTAGTGAAGAGTTAATAGAAAACACTTCGTTTTTATCGAAATTGTTGAAATTGAAAAAGATATTCCACATGGTACCATATTCCCATAGTAAAGCAATGGGGAGATTTTCAAGGAAAAAACTCATTTAATTTCGGAAGTTTCTTTAAAAAAAGGGGCTAGTTTAGTTCATTCTCGCAGGTATAGTCGGAATCACTTCGTTTTTAAAGAAATCCATCATATGAAATTAGAGAATCGACATGGTATTTGTTTCCCATAGTAAAGCATAGGGAGGATTCCCATAGTAAAGCATAGGGTTGAATTGTTCTTGGAAAAACTCACTTAATTTCCGTTATTTCTTTACAATTTCTTGCACACTTACTTTATTCACGCATATATACTGGAAAACACTTCACTTTTAACGAAATCCTTGAAACTAAAATAGATATTCCACATGGTACCATATTCCCATAGTAAAGCAATGGGGAGATTTTCAAGGAAAAAATTCATTTAATTTCGGAAGTTTCTTTAAAAAAAGGGGCTAGTTTACTTCATTCTCGCAGGTATAGTCGGAATCACTTCGTTTTTAAAGAAATCCATCATATGAAATTAGTGAATCGACATGGTATTTGTTTCCCATAGTAAAGCATAGGGCGGATTCCCATAGTAAAGCATAGGGTTGAATTGTTCTTGGAAAAACTCACTTAATTTCCGTTATTTCTTTACAAATTCTTGCACACTTACTTTATTCACGCATATATACTGGAAACACACTTCACTTTTAACGAAATCCTTGAAACTAAAATAGATATTCCACATGGTACCATATTCCCATAGTAAAGCAATGGGGAGATTTTCAAGGAAAAAATTCATTTAATTTCGGAAGTTTCTTTAAAAAAAGGGGCTAGTTTACTTCATTCTCGCAGGTATAGTCGGAATCACTTCGTTTTTAAAGAAATCCATCATATGAAATTAGTGAATCGACATGGTATTTGTTTCCCATAGTAAAGCATAGGGCGGATTCCCATAGTAAGCATAGGGTTAATTGTTCTGGGAAAAACTCACTTATTTTCCGTTATTTCTTTATAAAATCTTGCACATTTACTTTATTCAAGCAGATACACTGGAAAACACTTCATTTTTAACGAAATCCTTGAAATTAAAAAAGATGTTCCACATGGTACCATATTCCCATAGTAAAGCATAGGGAGGATTCCATAGGTTAATGGGAAATCAGTTTCTTATTTAAACTTAATTTCTGCTGAAATCTTGATGATAATATGTTAATATACCTATAAATAAGCTATATTAAGTGTTTAATTAGTTTTACGATTGAAATCCTTGAGTATAATTTAACATGAGATTAGTGTCAAAAATGGCAAAATCAAAGATTTTTTTTCTAAAACGCAGAAAATGCTACACTTTTTCTGAAGTCGTTCTTGGTCCCATAGGGAAGCATTGAATAAAATTCTTTTCTTAACAACTCACTTAATTTCCAATATTTCTTTACAAAAATTAGCCAACTAACGTATCTAGTGAAGAATTAATAGAAAACACTTCGTTTTTATCGAAATTGTTGAAATTGAAAAAGATATTCCACATGGTACCATATTCCCATAGTAAAGCAATGGGGAGATTTTCAAGGAAAAAACTCATTTAATTTCGGACGTTTCTTTAAAAAAAGGGGCTAGTTTAGTTCATTCTCGCAGCTATAGTCGGAATCACTTCGTTTTTAAAGAAATCCATCATATGAAATTAGTGAATCGACATGGTATTTGTTTCCCATAGTAAAGCATAGGGAGGATTCCCATAGTAAAGCATAGGGTTGAATTGTTCTTGGAAAAACTCACTTAATTTCCGTTATTTCTTTACAAATTCTTGCACACTTACTTTATTCACGCATATATACTGGAAAACACTTCACTTTTAACGAAATCCTTGAAACTAAAATAGATATTCCACATGGTACCATATTCCCATAGTAAAGCAATGGGGAGATTTTCCTGGAAAAAACTCATTTAATTTCGGGAGTTTCTTTAAAAAAAGGGGCTAGTTTAGTTCATTCATGCAGGTATAGTCGGAATCACTTCGTTTTTAAAGAAATCCTTCATATGAAATTAGTGAATCGACATGGTATTTGTTTCCCATAGTAAAGCATAGGGAGGATTCCCATAGTAAAGCATAGGGAGGATTCCCATAGTAAAGCATAGGGTTAATTGTTCTGGGAAAAACTCACTTATTTTTCGTTATTTCTTTATAAAATCTTGCACATTTACTTTATTCAAGCAGATACACTGGAAAACACTTCATTTTTAACGAAATCCTTGAAATTAAAAAAGATGTTCCACATGGTACCATATTCCCATAGTAAAGCATAGGGAGGATTCCATAGGTTAATGGGAAATCAGTTTCTTATTTAAACTTAATTTCTGCTGAAATCTTGATGATAATATGTTAATATACCTATAAATAAGCTATATTAAGTGTTTAATTAGTTTTACGATTGAAATCCTTGAGTATAATTTAACATGAGATTAGTGTCAAAAATGGCAAAATCAAAGATTTTTTTTCTAAAACGCAGAAAATGCTACACTTTTTCTGAAGTCGTTCTTGGTCCCATAGGGAAGCATTGAATAAAATTCTTTTCTTAACAACTCACTTAATTTCCAATATTTCTTTACAAAAATTAGCCAACTAACGTATCTAGTGAAGAATTAATAGAAAACACTTCGTTTTTATCGAAATTGTTGAAATTGAAAAAGATATTCCACATGGTACCATATTCCCATAGTAAAGCAATGGGGAGATTTTCAAGGAAAAAACTCATTTAATTTCGGACGTTTCTTTAAAAAAAGGGGCTAGTTTAGTTCATTCTCGCAGCTATAGTCGGAATCACTTCGTTTTTAAAGAAATCCATCATATGAAATTAGTGAATCGACATGGTATTTGTTTCCCATAGTAAAGCATAGGGAGGATTCCCATAGTAAAGCATAGGGTTGAATTGTTCTTGGAAAAACTCACTTAATTTCCGTTATTTCTTTACAAAATCTTGCACACTTACTTTATTCACGCATATATACTGGAAAACACTTCACTTTTAACGAAATCCTTTAAACTAAAATAGATATTCCACATGGTACCATATTCCCATAGTAAAGCAATGGGGAGATTTTCAAGGAAAAAACTCATTTAATTTCGGAAGTTTCTTTAAAAAAAGGGGCTAGTTTACTTCATTCTCGCAGGTATAGTCGGAATCACTTCGTTTTTAAAGAAATCCATCATATGAAATTAGTGAATCGACATGGTATTTGTTTCCCATAGTAAAGCATAGGGCGGATTCCCATAGTAAAGCATAGGGTTGAATTGTTCTTGGAAAAACTCACTTAATTTCCGTTATTTCTTTACAAATTCTTGCACACTTACTTTATTCACGCATATATACTGGAAAACACTTCACTTTTAACGAAATCCTTGAAACTAAAATAGATATTCCACATGGTACCATATTCCCATAGTAAAGCAATGGGGAGATTTTCCTGGAAAAAACTCATTTAATTTCGGGAGTTTCTTTAAAAAAAGGGGCTAGTTTAGTTCATTCATGCAGGTATAGTCGGAATCACTTCGTTTTTAAAGAAATCCTTCATATGAAATTAGTGAATCGACATGGTATTTGTTTCCCATAGTAAAGCATAGGGAGGATTCCCATAGTAAAGCATAGGGTTAATTGTTGTGGGAAAAACTCACTTATTTTCCGTTATTTCTTTATAATGTTTAAATGTTAAATGTTTAAATGTTATAAAATCTTGCACATTTACTTTATTCAAGCAGATACACTGGAAAACACTTCATTTTTAACGAAATCCTTGAAATTAAAAAAGATGTTCCACATGGTACCATATTCCCATAGTAAAGCATAGGGAGGATTCCATAGGTTAATGGGAAATCAGTTTCTTATTTAAACTTAATTTCTGCTGAAAACTTGATGATAATATGTTAATATACCTATAAATAAGCTATATTAAGTGTTTAATTAGTTTTACGATTGAAATCCTTGAGTATAATTTAACATGAGATTAGTGTCAAAAATGGCAAAATCAAAGATTTTTTTTCTAAAACGCAGAAAATGCTACACTTTTTCTGAAGTCGTTCTTGGTCCCATAGGGAAGCATTGAATAAAATTCTTTTCTTAACAACTCACTTAATTTCCAATATTTCTTTACGAAAATTAGCCAACTAACGTATCTAGTGAAGAATTAATAGAACACACTTCGTTTTTATCGAAATTGTTGAAATTGAAAAAGATATTCCACATGGTACCATATTCCCATAGTAAAGCAATGGGGTGATTTTTTTGGAAAAAACTCATTTAATTTCGGGTCTTTCTGGAAAAAAAGCGGCTAGTTTAGTTCATTCTCGCATGTATAGTCGGAAACATATCCTTTTTATAGAAATCCTTCATATGAAATAAGAGAATCGACATGGAATTTGTTTCCCATAGTAAAGCATAGGGTGAATTCCCATAGTAAAGCATAGGGTGAATTATTCTTGAAAAAACTCACTTAATTTCCGTTATTTCTTTACAAAATCTTGCACACTTACTTTATTCACGCAGGTATACTGGAAAACTCTTCACTTTTAACGAAATCCTTGAACCTAAAAAAGATATTCCACATGGTACCATATTCCCATAGTAAAGCAATGGGGAGATTTTCAAGGAAAAAACTCATTTAATTTCGGAAGTTTCTTTAAAAAAGGGGCTAGTTTAGTTCATTCTCGCAGGTATAGTCGGAATCACTTCGTTTTTAAAGAAATCCTTCAAATGAAATTAGTGAATCGACATGGTATTTGTTTCCCATAGTAAAGCATAGGGAGGATTCCCATAGTAAAGCATAGGGTTAATTTTTCTGGGAAAAACTCACTTATTTTCCGTTATTTCTTTATAAAACCTTGCACATTTACTTTATTCAAGCAGATACACTGGAAAACACTTCATTTTTAACGAAATCCTTGAAATTAAAAAAGATATTCCACATGGTACCATATTCCCATAGTAAAGCTTAGGGGGGATTCCATAGGATTATTGGGAAATCAGTTTCTTATTTAAACTTAATTTCTGCTGAAAACTTGATGATAATATGTTAATATACCTATATATAAGCTATATTAAATGTTTAATTAGTTTTACGATAGAAATTCTTGAGTATAATTTAACATGAGATTAGTGTCAAAAATGACAAAATTAAAGATTTTTTTTCTAAAACGCAGAAAATGCTACACTTTTTCTGAAGTCGTTCTTGGTCCCATAGGGAAGCATTGAATAAAATTCTTTTCTAAACAACTCACTTAATTTCCAATATTTCTTTACAAAAATTAGCCAACTAACGTATCTAGTGAAGAATTAATAGAAAACACTTCGTTTTTATCGAAATTGTTGAAATTGAAAAAGATATTCCACATGGTACCATATTCCCATAGTAAAGCAATGGGGAGATTTTCAAGGAAAAAACTCATTTAATTTCGGACGTTTCTTTAAAAAAAGGGGCTAGTTTACTTCATTCTCGCAGGTATAGTCGGAATCACTTCGTTTTTAAAGAAATCCATCATATGAAATTAGTGAATCGACATGGTATTTGTTTCCCATAGTAAAGCATAGGGAGGATTCCCATAGTAAAGCATAGGGTTGAATTGTTCTTGGAAAAACTCACTTAATTTCCGTTATTTCTTTACAAATTCTTGCACACTTACTTTATTCACGCATATATACTGGAAAACACTTCACTTTTAACGAAATCCTTGAAACTAAAATAGATATTCCACATGGTACCATATTCCCATAGTAAAGCAATGGGGAGATTTTCAAGGAAAAAACTCATTTAATTTCGGACGTTTCTTTAAAAAAAGGGGCTAGTTTACTTCATTCTCGCAGGTATAGTCGGAATCACTTCGTTTTTAAAGAAATCCATCATATGAAATTAGTGAATCGACATGGTATTTGTTTCCCATAGTAAAGCATAGGGCGGATTCCCATAGTAAAGCATAGGGTTGAATTGTTCTTGGAAAAACTCACTTAATTTCCGTTATTTCTTTACAAATTCTTGCACACTTACTTTATTCACGCATATATACTGGAACACACTTCACTTTTAACGAAATCCTTGAAACTAAAATAGATATTCCACATGGTACCATATTCCCATAGTAAAGCAATGGGGAGATTTTCCTGGAAAAAACTCATTTAATTTCGGGAGTTTCTTTAAAAAAAGGGGCTAGTTTAGTTCATTCATGCAGGTATAGTCGGAATCACTTCGTTTTTAAAGAAATCCTTCATATGAAATTAGTGAATCGACATGGTATTTGTTTCCCATAGTAAAGCATAGGGAGGATTCCCATAGTAAAGCATAGGGTTAATTGTTCTGGGAAAAACTCACTTATTTTCCGTTATTTCTTTATAAAATCTTGCACATTTACTTTATTCAAGCAGATACACTGGAAAACACTTCATTTTTAACGAAATCCTTGAAATTAAAAAAGATGTTCCACATGGTACCATATTCCCATAGTAAAGCATAGGGAGGATTCCATAGGTTAATGGGAAATCAGTTTCTTATTTAAACTTAATTTCTGCTGAAATCTTGATGATAATATGTTAATATACCTATAAATAAGCTATATTAAGTGTTTAATTAGTTTTACGATTGAAATCCTTGAGTATAATTTAACATGAGATTAGTGTCAAAAATGGCAAAATCAAAGATTTTTTTTCTAAAACGCAGAAAATGCTACACTTTTTCTGAAGTCGTTCTTGGTCCCATAGGGAAGCATTGAATAAAATTCTTTTCTTAACAACTCACTTAATTTCCAATATTTCTTTACAAAAATTAGCCAACTAACGTATCTAGTGAAGAATTAATAGAAAACACTTCGTTTTTATCGAAATTGTTGAAATTGAAAAAGATATTCCACATGGTACCATATTCCCATAGTAAAGCAATGGGGAGATTTTCAAGGAAAAAACTCATTTAATTTCGGACGTTTCTTTAAAAAAAGGGGCTAGTTTAGTTCATTCTCGCAGCTATAGTCGGAATCACTTCGTTTTTAAAGAAATCCATCATATGAAATTAGTGAATCGACATGGTATTTGTTTCCCATAGTAAAGCATAGGGAGGATTCCCATAGTAAAGCATAGGGTTGAATTGTTCTTGGAAAAACTCACTTAATTTCCGTTATTTCTTTACAAATTCTTGCACACTTACTTTATTCACGCATATATACTGGAAAACACTTCACTTTTAACGAAATCCTTGAAACTAAAATAGATATTCCACATGGTACCATATTCCCATAGTAAAGCAATGGGGAGATTTTCCTGGAAAAAACTCATTTAATTTCGGGAGTTTCTTTAAAAAAAGGGGCTAGTTTAGTTCATTCATGCAGGTATAGTCGGAATCACTTCGTTTTTAAAGAAATCCTTCATATGAAATTAGTGAATCGACATGGTATTTGTTTCCCATAGTAAAGCATAGGGAGGATTCCCATAGTAAAGCATAGGGAGGATTCCCATAGTAAAGCATAGGGTTAATTGTTCTGGGAAAAACTCACTTATTTTTCGTTATTTCTTTATAAAATCTTGCACATTTACTTTATTCAAGCAGATACACTGGAAAACACTTCATTTTTAACGAAATCCTTGAAATTAAAAAAGATGTTCCACATGGTACCATATTCCCATAGTAAAGCATAGGGAGGATTCCATAGGTTAATGGGAAATCAGTTTCTTATTTAAACTTAATTTCTGCTGAAATCTTGATGATAATATGTTAATATACCTATAAATAAGCTATATTAAGTGTTTAATTAGTTTTACGATTGAAATCCTTGAGTATAATTTAACATGAGATTAGTGTCAAAAATGGCAAAATCAAAGATTTTTTTTCTAAAACGCAGAAAATGCTACACTTTTTCTGAAGTCGTTCTTGGTCCCATAGGGAAGCATTGAATAAAATTCTTTTCTTAACAACTCACTTAATTTCCAATATTTCTTTACAAAAATTAGCCAACTAACGTATCTAGTGAAGAATTAATAGAAAACACTTCGTTTTTATCGAAATTGTTGAAATTGAAAAAGATATTCCACATGGTACCATATTCCCATAGTAAAGCAATGGGGAGATTTTCAAGGAAAAAACTCATTTAATTTCGGACGTTTCTTTAAAAAAAGGGGCTAGTTTAGTTCATTCTCGCAGCTATAGTCGGAATCACTTCGTTTTTAAAGAAATCCATCATATGAAATTAGTGAATCGACATGGTATTTGTTTCCCATAGTAAAGCATAGGGAGGATTCCCATAGTAAAGCATAGGGTTGAATTGTTCTTGGAAAAACTCACTTAATTTCCGTTATTTCTTTACAAAATCTTGCACACTTACTTTATTCACGCATATATACTGGAAAACACTTCACTTTTAACGAAATCCTTTAAACTAAAATAGATATTCCACATGGTACCATATTCCCATAGTAAAGCAATGGGGAGATTTTCAAGGAAAAAACTCATTTAATTTCGGAAGTTTCTTTAAAAAAAGGGGCTAGTTTACTTCATTCTCGCAGGTATAGTCGGAATCACTTCGTTTTTAAAGAAATCCATCATATGAAATTAGTGAATCGACATGGTATTTGTTTCCCATAGTAAAGCATAGGGCGGATTCCCATAGTAAAGCATAGGGTTGAATTGTTCTTGGAAAAACTCACTTAATTTCCGTTATTTCTTTACAAATTCTTGCACACTTACTTTATTCACGCATATATACTGGAAAACACTTCACTTTTAACGAAATCCTTGAAACTAAAATAGATATTCCACATGGTACCATATTCCCATAGTAAAGCAATGGGGAGATTTTCCTGGAAAAAACTCATTTAATTTCGGGAGTTTCTTTAAAAAAAGGGGCTAGTTTAGTTCATTCATGCAGGTATAGTCGGAATCACTTCGTTTTTAAAGAAATCCTTCATATGAAATTAGTGAATCGACATGGTATTTGTTTCCCATAGTAAAGCATAGGGAGGATTCCCATAGTAAAGCATAGGGTTAATTGTTGTGGGAAAAACTCACTTATTTTCCGTTATTTCTTTATAATGTTTAAATGTTAAATGTTTAAATGTTATAAAATCTTGCACATTTACTTTATTCAAGCAGATACACTGGAAAACACTTCATTTTTAACGAAATCCTTGAAATTAAAAAAGATGTTCCACATGGTACCATATTCCCATAGTAAAGCATAGGGAGGATTCCATAGGTTAATGGGAAATCAGTTTCTTATTTAAACTTAATTTCTGCTGAAAACTTGATGATAATATGTTAATATACCTATAAATAAGCTATATTAAGTGTTTAATTAGTTTTACGATTGAAATCCTTGAGTATAATTTAACATGAGATTAGTGTCAAAAATGGCAAAATCAAAGATTTTTTTTCTAAAACGCAGAAAATGCTACACTTTTTCTGAAGTCGTTCTTGGTCCCATAGGGAAGCATTGAATAAAATTCTTTTCTTAACAACTCACTTAATTTCCAATATTTCTTTACGAAAATTAGCCAACTAACGTATCTAGTGAAGAATTAATAGAACACACTTCGTTTTTATCGAAATTGTTGAAATTGAAAAAGATATTCCACATGGTACCATATTCCCATAGTAAAGCAATGGGGTGATTTTTTTGGAAAAAACTCATTTAATTTCGGGTCTTTCTGAAAAAAAGCGGCTAGTTTAGTTCATTCTCGCATGTATAGTCGGAAACATATCCTTTTTATAGAAATCCTTCATATGAAATAAGAGAATCGACATGGAATTTGTTTCCCATAGTAAAGCATAGGGTGAATTCCCATAGTAAAGCATAGGGTGAATTATTCTTGAAAAAACTCACTTAATTTCCGTTATTTCTTTACAAAATCTTGCACACTTACTTTATTCACGCAGGTATACTGGAAAACTCTTCACTTTTAACGAAATCCTTGAACCTAAAAAAGATATTCCACATGGTACCATATTCCCATAGTAAAGCAATGGGGAGATTTTCAAGGAAAAAACTCATTTAATTTCGGAAGTTTCTTTAAAAAAGGGGCTAGTTTAGTTCATTCTCGCAGGTATAGTCGGAATCACTTCGTTTTTAAAGAAATCCTTCAAATGAAATTAGTGAATCGACATGGTATTTGTTTCCCATAGTAAAGCATAGGGAGGATTCCCATAGTAAAGCATAGGGTTAATTTTTCTGGGAAAAACTCACTTATTTTCCGTTATTTCTTTATAAAACCTTGCACATTTACTTTATTCAAGCAGATACACTGGAAAACACTTCATTTTTAACGAAATCCTTGAAATTAAAAAAGATATTCCACATGGTACCATATTCCCATAGTAAAGCTTAGGGGGGATTCCATAGGATTATTGGGAAATCAGTTTCTTATTTAAACTTAATTTCTGCTGAAAACTTGATGATAATATGTTAATATACCTATATATAAGCTATATTAAATGTTTAATTAGTTTTACGATAGAAATTCTTGAGTATAATTTAACATGAGATTAGTGTCAAAAATGACAAAATTAAAGATTTTTTTTCTAAAACGCAGAAAATGCTACACTTTTTCTGAAGTTGTTCTTGGTCCCTTAGGGAAGCATTGAATAAAATTCTTTTCTCAACAACTAACTTAATTTCCAATATTTCTTTACAAAAATTAGCCTACTAACGTATCTAATGATGAGTTAATAGAAAACACTTCGTTTTTATCGAAATCTTTGAAATTGAAAAAGATATTCCACATGGTACCATATTCCCATAGTAAAACAATGGGGAGATTTTCCTGGAAAAAAACTCATTTAATTTCGGGAGTTTCTTTAAAAAAAGGGGCTAGTTTAGTTCATTCTCGCAGGCATAGTGGGAATCACATTCTTTTTATAGAAATCCTTCATATGAAATAAGAGAATCGACATGGAATTTGTTTCCCATAGTAAAGCATAGGGTGGATTCCCCTAGTAAAGCATAGGGTTGAATTATTCTTGAAAAAACTCACTTAATTTCCGTTATTTGTTTACAACATCTTGCACACTTACTTTATTCACGCAGGTCTACTGGAAAACACTTCACGTTTAACGAAATCCTTGAAACTAAAAAAGATATTCCACATGGTACCATATTCCCATAGTAAAGCAATGGGGAGATTTTCCTGGAAAAAACTCATTTAATTTCGGGAGTTTCTTTAGAAAAAGGGGCTAGTTTAGTTCATTCTCGCAGGTATAGTCGGAATCACTTCGTTTTTAAAGAAATCCTTCATATGAAATTAGTGAATCGACATGGAATTTGATTCCCATAGTAAAGCATAGGGAGCATTCCCATAGAAAAGCATAGGGTTGAATTGTTCTTGAAAAAACTCACTTAATTTCTGTTATTTATTTACAAAATCTTGCACACTTACTTTATTCACGCAGATATACTGGAAAGCACTTCACCTTTAACGAAATCATTGAAACTAAAAAAGATATTCCACATGGTACCATATTCCCATAGTAAAGCATAGGGAGGATTCAATAGGATTAATGGGAAATCAGTTTCTTATTTAAACTTAATTTCTTCTGAAAACTTGATGATAATATGTTAATATACCTATGAATAAGCTATATTAAATGTTTAATTAGTTTTACGATAGAAATCCTTGAGTATAATTTAACATGAGATTAGTGTCAAAAATGGCAAAATCAAAGATTTCTTTCTAAAATGCAGAAAATGCTACACTTTTTCTGAATTCGTTGTTGGTCCCCTAGGTAAGCATTGACTAAAATTGTTTTCTCAACAACTCACTTAATTTCCAATATTTCTTTACAAAAATTAGCCTACTAATGTATCTAATGAAGAATTAATAGAAAACACGTCGTTTTTATCGAAATCTTTGAAATTGAAAAAGTTATTCCACATGTAAAAATATATTCCACATGAAAAAGATATTCCACATATATATATATATATATATATATATATTTATTTATAATCTGTGTGTAACACTGTAAGTATTGATTATTAAAGTTAGTAATTCATAGCGGGAAATTCCGCCTCAAAAATCAACCGGTATCTGAAATCCCGGTGTCCTGGGAAACAATCCCTGAACCCTATCACACATATTTGTTAGTTTTAAGGATATCGATAAAAATCGAGCGTGTCCTAGTAAAACTCCATAAGATAATGTAGTTTGCGTAGTTTTGTTAAGAAATATCCGAAATTAAGCAAACTATTGAAGAAAAGATCTTTCCCATTCCTCTAATATGGCACATTGCTGTTTAGAGAAAAAAGTGCAGTTTTTTCGCGTTTTTTGAAGAAAAACCTGATTTTTGCCAGTTTCGACACCTCTGTACCGTGCAGTTTGGATAATGTGCTTAGATGAAAACGAGTGAGAGTCATATATCTCTTCGTTCGTAAAATACAAGGATTTCGGTAAAAAAGGTGATTAATCAATTTGAAGAGCTTACCTTAACGTAGATTAACAGATTTTCATCGAGTTTTTATTAGAAATGAATATTCAATAGGTCACAAGTTTTTTCTTTCTTTACTATGGGAGACTGACACACTATCACACATCTGTATTAGTTTTGAGGATTTCTATAAGAAACGAGTGTTTCCTAGTAAAACACAATTAGATAAATTAATCTAACCAAGTTTTTTTAAAGAAATAGCTGAAATTAAGAGAGATGTTGACTAAGTGATATTCCCCTATGCTTTACTATGGGAAGCAGTCACACTATCTCACATCTTTTTTAGTTTTAATGATATCGATAAAAATCGAGTGTTTTCTAGTAAAACTCTATTAGATAACGTAATCGATTCAAGTTTTGTAAACAAATATCCTAAATTAAGTGAGGTTTTGAGGAAAACATGTTTCCCATTGCTTTTCCCATTTACTATGGAGAGTGCAGTCACACTATCACACATCTTTATTTTTTTTTAATGATTTCTATCAAAACGGAGTGTTTTCTAGTAAAAGGCTATTAGAAAATATAATCTGATCAGGGATTGTAAAGAAATAACCTATAGTATGCGAAATTTTAAGGAAAGATGATTGCCCTTGGTTTACTATGGGTTGGAGTCACACTATCAACCCTATCACTCATATTTGTTAGTTTTAAGGTTATCGATTAAAATCGAGTGTTTTCTAGTAAAACTCCAATAAATAATGTAATCAGACCAAGTTTTGAAAGGAATTATCCGAAATTAAGTGAGGTTGTAACGAAAACATGTTTCCCATTCTTTACTATGGAGATTGCAGTCATACTATCACACATTTTTGTTTAATGATTTCTATCAAAGCGTAGTGTTTCCTAGTAAAAGGCCATTAGATAATGTAATTTTTCCGGGATTGTAAAGAAATAAACGATATTACGCGAACTTTTCAGGGAAGGATATTTGCAATTGATTTACTATGGGATGCAGTCACACTATTAACCCTGTCATACATCTTTGTTAGTTTTAAGGATAGCGATAAAAATCGAATGTTTCCTAGTAAGATTCCATTAGTTAATGTAGTTTGCTTACTTTTGTTAAGAAATAACCAAAATTAAGCAAACTGTTGAAGAAAAGATCTTTCCCATTGCTTTACTATGGTACATTGCAGTTTAGAGAGAAAAGTGCAGTTTTTTCGCTTTTTTTGAACTGGCAAAGCAGTTTTTATTTAAAGGTGTCGAAACTGGCAAGTAATAAATTAAATAAATTAATCTAACCATATTTTTTAAAGAAATCACTGAAATTAAGAGAGATGTCGATTAAGGATAATTCCGTATGCGGGAATTAAGGATATTCCCGATAGTCACACTATCAAAAACTATCGAGTGTTTCCTATTAAAACTCCATTAGATAATGCAATCTGAACAGTTTTGTAAAGATATATCCGATACTAAGGGAGCTCTTGAAGAAAATATGTTTCCCATTGCTTTATTATAGGATGCAGTCACAATATCAAAACTATCACACATCTTTTTTAGATTTAAAATTTCCTATAAAATCCGATGGTTACTTGTAAAATAACATTAGATAGTGTAATCTAACCACGCTTTCTATAGGAAAACCGAATTTAAGCGAGCTGACGAAGAAAAATTGTTTCTTCGTGCATTATTAGGTCACATTGCAGTATAGAGAAAAATGTGCTGTTTTTTTGCCTTTTTTTAACGAAAATATTTGATTTTTGTCAGTTTCGTCACATTTGATTTCGATCGGGATAATTCAAGTATTTCGCGAAAAGAGGTGATTAATCATTTTAAATAGCTTAAATAAACGTGATTTAAGACATTTTCAAAGCGATATTTCTAGAAATTAGTATTCAGTAGTTCAACGGTTTAACTATTCTTGATTATGGGACACAGTCACATTATCACACATATTTATTAGTTTTGAGAATTTCCAGAAAATAACGATGTTTCACAGTAAAAGGTAAAACAAATTTCATAAAAAAAAATAACCAAAATTAAGCGAGATGTTGATTGAATGATAATCTCCTATTCTTTACTATGGGATGCAGTCAGACTATTAATTCTGTCACACATCTTCATTCCCTTTAAGAATTTCAATAATAGTCAAATGTTTCCTAGTAAAACTCCAAGCCAACCGGGCTAGCCGGGTGAGTAAAAAAGAAACAAAAAGTAAAACTCCATTAGATATTGTAATCTGACCAAGTTTTGTAAAGAAATAACAGAAATTATGTGAGTTGTTGACGAAATCTTGGTTCCCATTGCTTTCCTTTGGAGAATGCAGTCATACCATCAGACATCTTTATTAGTTTTACGGATTTCTATAATACTCGAGTGTTTCCTAGTAAAAGACCATTGGATAATGTTATAGCGACAGGTTTAGTAAAGAAATAACCTAAATTGCGCGAGTTTTTCCAGAAAAGATGTTTCCCATTGGTTTAATATTGTATGCAGTCACACTATCAACACTATTGCACATCTTTATCAGATTTCAGGAGATAGGATACTGATAAAAATCGAGAGTTTCCTAGTAAAACTCCATTAGATAATGCAATCTGAACAGAATTTTGCTAAGATATATACGAAATTAAGCGAGCTCTGGACGAAAAGTTGTTTCCCCTTGCTGCCATATCTCTTTATTCTAGGGGATGCAGTCACACTGTAAAAACTATCAGACATCTTTGTTAGATTTAAAAGTTTCCTTTAAAAACAGAGTGGTTAATTATAAAACTATATTAGGCAGTGTAATCTAACAAAGCTTTGTAAAGGAATAACCGAATTTAACCGAGCTGATGAAGAAAACGTTTTTTAATGCTTTAATTTAATGTCGTTTCGATCGTATAATTCAAGTTTTGCAGTAAAATAGATAATTAATCAATTCAAATAGCTTAAATAAACGTAGTTTAACACAGTTTCATCGAGATATTTTTAGAAATTATTATTCAATAGGTCAACAGTTTCCCCATTCTTTACTATTGTACGCAGTCACCGTTTTACACACGTTTATTACTTTTGAGGATTTCTTAAAAACATCGAGTGTTTCTAGTGAAACGCAGTTAGAAAAATTAATCTAATCACGTTTTTTAAAGAAATAACCGAAATCAACAAGATAATGAATGAATGATATCCACTATTCTTTTCTATGGGATGCATTCACATTATTAACCTCTCATATATCTTTAATTCCTTTAAGGATTTCAATAAAAATCGAGTGTTTCCTATTAAAACTCCATTAGCTAATGTAGTCTGACCACGTTTTGTAAAGAACTAACTGAAATGAAGTGAGTTGTTGACGAAATCATGTTTCCCATTGCTTTCCTATGGAGAATGGAGGCACACCTTTATTAGTTTTAGGTATTTACATGAAATCCGGTTATTTCCTAGTAAAAGACCATTAGCTTATGTATTCTGAACATGCTTTATAAAGAAATAACCGAACGTTTGCTAGTTTTTGAAGAAAAGATATTTCCTATTGGTTTATTATGGGATGCATCTTTATTAATTTTAAAGAGTTTAATAAAAATGGAGTGTATCCTAGTAAAACTCCAATAAATGATGTAATCTGACCGAGATTTGAAAAGAAATAACCAAAATTAAGCGAGTTGTTGAATCAAAGATGTTTCCCTTTGCTTTTTTGTGGGATGCAATCACACAATCAACACTATCACGCATCTTTCTTAGATTTAAAGATTTCTATAAAAACTGAGTTTAACCTAGTAAAAGTACATTACATAATGTAATCTAACCAAGTTTTTATAAAACAATAACTGAAATGAAGCGAGTTGATGAAGAAACATTTTTTTTCCAATGCTTTACTTTAATATGGAGAAAAAAGTGCAGAATTTTCTCCTTTTTTTGAACGAAAATCTTTGGTTTTTCACAGATTCAACACTTTTACTTTCTTTCGTCTATTTAAAGGATTTCGGTAAATAATTGAATAACAAATTTAAATAGCTTAACTAAAGGTAGTTTACCACATTTTCCTCAAGATATTGACATTAATTACTAGAAATTAATATTCAGTAAGTCAAGAGTTTCCCATTTTTTTGCTATGGGAGGCGACTCTCACACTCTTACACATCTTTATTAGTTTTAAGGATTTATATAAAAATGTAATAAGAACAAGTTTAGAAAAGAAATAACCGAAATTAAGTGAGGTGTTGATGAAAACATATCTTCCTTCGCTTTACTATGAAGAATGCAGTCACACTATCATACATCTTTATTAGTTTTAAGGATTTGTATAAATAAAACTAGCGTTTCCTAGTAAAACACCATTAGATAATGTAATCTGAACAGGATTTTTGAAGAAATATCCATAATTACGCGAGGAGTTTTTCGAAAGAAATATATGTTTCACATTGGTATTTCTATGCGATGGAGTCACACAATTAACACTATCACACATCTTTATTAGTTTTAACGATATCCATAAAAATCGAGTGTATCCTATTAAAACTCCATTAGTTAATTTCATCTGAACAAAGTTTTGTAAAGAAATATCCAAAATTAAGTGAGCTGTTGAAGAAACGATATTTCCCATTGCTTTACTGGGGGGAATGCACTCACTATATCAGAAACATTTATTAGTTTTAGGGATTTCTATAAACGCCAAGTGTGTCCTAGTAAAATGGCATTAAATAATGTAATCTAACCAAGTTTTAAAGAAATAACCGAAATTAAGCTAGTTGATGAAGAAAACTTGTTTCGCAATTCTTTATTATGGCACATTGCAGTATTGTCAAAAAAAAGTGCAGAATAGTGTCCTTTTTTGAACGAAAATCTTTGATTTTTCCAAGTTTCGACACTTTTCATTCTCTCATATAATTATGGGGTTTCGGTAAAAAAAGGTGATTAATAAATTTAAATAACTTAACTATATGCAGAGTAACAGATTTTCATCAATATATTATTAGAAATTAATATTCAGTAGGTCAACAGTTTTCCTATTCTTTACTATGGGAGGCAGTCACACTCTCACATATCTTTATTAGTTTTAAGGTTTTCTATAAAAAAACGACTGTTTTCTATTAAATAAACATTGGGTAATTAATCCAATCAAGTTTATTTTAAAGAAATAACAGAAATTAATCAAAATGTTGACTAAATGATTATCCTCTATGTATTTCTATGGGATGCAGCCATGCTATCAACTCTATCACATGTCTTTATTAGTTTTTAATACATCTTTAAAAGCCGAGTGTTCTCTAGTAAAACGCCACTAGTTAATGTATTATTGTCAATTTTAGTAAAGATATAACAGAAATTAAGTGAGCTGTTGACGAAAACATGTCTCCCTTTTCTTTACTATGGAGAATGCAGTAACAGTAACACATCTTTATTAGTTTTAATGATTTCTATAAAAACCGAGTGCTTCCAAATAAAAGACCATTAGATAATGTAATCTGAACAGGTTTTGTAAAGAAATAACGAAAATTACGCGAGATTTCGAAGAAATTATGTTTCCCTTTGGTTAACATAATTAGTCACACCATCACACATCGTTATCGGTTTTAAGGATTTCAATAAAAATCGAGTGTTTCCTAGTGTAGCTACATTAGATAATATAATCTGACCAAGATTTTTAAACAAATAACAAAAATTAAGCGAGTTGTTGAATAAAAGATCTTTCCCATTGCTTTACTAGGGAGAATGCAGTCAGACTACAAACACATTTATTTGTTTTAGGTTTTTATATAAAGCCGAGTATTTCCTAGTAAAAAACATTAGAAAATCGAACTACCCAGATTTTGTAAAGAAATAACCGATATTAGGCGAGTTCGTGAAGAAAACATTTTCCCAATTCTTTACAAAAGGAACTGACAAAAAAGGGCAGAATTTTTTCCTTTACCGGTATTGAACGAAAATCTTTGATTTTTGCCAGTTTTGCGATTTTTTGTTTCTTTAGTATAATTGAAGGATTGCGATTATGAAAGTGATTTATGTAAGTTTCTACACATTTTTGTCAAATTTTTATTTAAAATAAAGTTTCTTTATTGCGATTGATATCCCATTGAACTTCATCCCGCATTATGGGATGCTGTGACATTAAGACTCAACTTCATTAGTTTTAAGGTTTTGCATAAATACGAAATGTAAGCTGGTAATATATCGTTAAATGATGTAACCTAATCAGTTTTTTTTTTTTTTGAAATAACCGAAATTAACCAATGAATTATACAAAACATTCGACCTGTGCCGTGATCTGTCATACCATCTAACAACTATGTTCCAAAATTTTTCATTAGACCTTTAAAGGTTTCGATAAACCCTAAGTGTTTTCTAGTGGAATAGCGTAAAGTAATATAATTTGAATGGATTTTGTAGAGCAACACCTGAAATCAAGCGGGTTGATAAAGAAAATAATTTACGCTATGCTTTTCTATGGAAACAAGCCACCACCGCACCATCAGTATTAGTTTTAAAGATTTCGATAAAAACGAAGTGTATTCGAGTATAGTAGCGTATACTAATGTAAGCTCAACAAATTTTGTAAAGGAACATCAGAAGTTAAGCGATTTGACGAAGAAAACAATTTACCCTAAGCTTTTCAATAAGAACAACCATCTCTGCAACCTCTGTATTAGTTTTAAAGATTTCGATAAAAGCGAAGTTTAGCGACTTTTTGTTTCTTTACTATAGTAAATCCATTAAAAAGTGATTATTTAATTAAATTAGCTTAATTATATTATTTTAATACATTTTTATCAAGTTTTTCCTTTAAAATAAAGTTTGTTTATTGCGACTGATATCCGAATGCAATCCAACCCGAATTAAGGGGGTGCTGTGACCCTAAGATACAATTTTACTTGTTTAAGGTTTTCGATAAAAACTAAGCGTAATCTAGTATAATAGCGTGTTAAATGATGTTATCTACTCTCTACTCAGTTTTTTTTTTTTTTTTTTTTTATAGAAATAACCGAAATTAACCAATGTATTATACAAAACATTCAATCCTATTCTTTAGTATGGGATACTGTCACACCACAAAACAACTATATCTCTAAACGTATCATTAGACGTTTTAAAGGTTTCGATAAAACCTATTTGTTTGATAGTAAAATAGCGTAAACTAATGTAATCGGAACAGATTTTGTAAAGAAACATCAGAAATTAAGCGAGTTGACGAAGAAAACAATTTCTCCTATTCTTTTCTACTGGAGCAAGCAATCTCTGATACATCAGTATTACTTTTAAAGATCTCGATAATACCGAAGTGTATTCGAGTAAAATAGAGAAAGATAAGTAAAGTAGCTAGTTTTTTTCAAAAAGAAAGAACGGAAATGAACCGAGTTGTTGAAGAAAACAATTTTCCTCTGCTTTTGTTGCAGAGATGCCTTGTTCTTTTGAAACAAGCCATATCTGCAACAACAGTATTTGTTTTAAAGATTTCGATTAAAACAAAGTGCTTCCTAGGAAAATAACTTTAGATTTTTTTTTTATGAAAACCCCACACACGAAAGGTATTAGAACCTATATTATTTAATACCGTGCTTGGGGTGGAGGTGGAGGAGATGAAAGAAGATATTTGTTGACATCTGACTTGAACTTCTGTAGACTGTAATTTTCAGAAAATTTGAATGAAGAAAGGTTGTTCCAGAAAATGGCAGTTGAATGAATAAATGAGGAAGATGAAAAATTGGGTCTGTGAATTTGATGTTGGATAGTAAATGGATGTTTTCTGGTGGCGGCACGTGGTCGGACTGTTTTGAAAGAGAGAGCGGGAATTATAGAAGCTAATTCAGAAGAACAGTGACCATGAAAGTATCTTCAGAAAAAGTATGCAACAGTACAGAAACAGTGAGACAGAGAGCCGAGAGACTCTGTTAGAGATGAGTCATTAATTAACCTAACCGCCCTCTTCTGAATGGAATCTAGGAGACCGAGAGAGGGTTTGGGGTCACCGCCCCAGATGTGGGAACAATATTCCATGGTAGGACGGATTTGCGATTTGCACAGAGTGAACAGCTGTTTGGACGAAAAGTAACACCTAGAACTAAAGAGAAAGCTTGTTTTTTTTTTTTTTTTTTTTTTTTTGGATCCAGAGGAAGCAATATTTATAATGTGCTTGTGCCAAGAGGGGATAGAAGTCAGCGTAATTCCCAAAAGAGATTTATCATCTTGCCAAGAAACCGGAGTGTCACCAAAGATAAATATAGGAGCAGAAGAATCCTTTTTGCGAGATGTAAGACAGGACTTTGTTTTAGAAGGATTGAATTTAACTAAGTTAAGACAACTTAGTTAAATTCAATCCTTCTAAAACAAAGTAATTCAAGTAATTCTCCAGTGGAGCAAAGACTGCTCCACTGGAGAATTACTTGAATATCGGCATTTAAGAAATCAGTAGCAGATACTCGAGAAGTTTAAGCTGATTGAGCTGGGCAAGGTTTCTCAAACTAGAAAGTGGAATGCAATGTGCTACCCTCAGCAAAACTATTGATAGGATTTCCAGTCAATGGAAGAAGGTCATTAACAGACAAGAGGAAAAGGGTGGGATGAAGAACTGAACCTTGGGGGACACCAGCATTAGTGCAGAAGTTAGAGCTATCTACCGTCATCCACAGTGTGGTCAGAGAGAAAACTGGATAACTAATTACAAAAAACAGTTGGCAAACCCTAAGATAGAAGCTTGTTTAAAAAACCTTTGAGTCAAATACAATTGAAAGCATATGAGACGTCAAGAGCAACTGCTTGTGTTTCAACGAAATTTTCCATTCAATTTGTCCATAAATGGCTAACATAAGCCAGAATATTACTAGTGGATCGACTCTGACCGAATCCATGCTGAATCAGATGGAACGTTTTTAGGTAGTTAAGAGTTGGCAGTGAACTGATTTCTTCATTACTTTAGAAAGCGTAGAAGTAATTGCAATGGGGAGATAATTGGATGGGAGGGATCTGTCACTCTTTTTTAGGAACTGGCTGCATATGAGCAAATTTCCAAGCAGAACGAAAAGTACCTTTGGAATAAGAAAGTGGAAAAAGGCGACAAAGAACACGAGTAATTTCAGGAGCACATGTTTTGAGAACTAGTGGAGAAATACTACCGTCAGGACATGTAGCTTTCTGAGCATCAAGATTCCTCAAAATCTTTCTGACATCCTTTTGACGGATGACCACAGGAGGTATTGAATAGAGCGTGTTGGGAATGTTGGGAGGTATTTTTCCAAGCTCATTAATACCTGAGTTGGAAGGAAAATGGCATGCTAGCAGGTCAGATTTATCCATGGCTGAAGTGATAATAGAACCATCTGGTTTTGAAAGAGGTGGGAGCAGAGATGGGCAAAAGTTGCGGCCAATATCTTTGGCAAGAGACCAGAATGCTCGACTAACCATTACGGCAAGAAGCAATTTTTCTGCTCTTAACCTTTTCAAAATCTACTTTCGACTGATTAATAACTGTTTAACAATTGTTGCTACTTTGGTGAAGGCAGAAAATGAAACTGAAGATTGGAGATTGGAAACAAGCCAATTACGATATTCGACAATCTTCTCTCGATCAGCCTTAGCACATTTATTGGAAAACCAAGGTTTATATAAAGGAAGAGATTTTGACATGGAGTGTGGAATAAAGGATTCCATTCCTACAAGAATAATTTCACTGACACGATCTGAGCAAACGTTGAAATCAGAATTTTTGAAAGAGTAATCCGACCAAGGAAAGGATGAAAAGAAATCTCGCAGGTTATCCCATTTTGCCTTCTTTGTAATGCCAAACAATACGAGGTGCGAATAGTCATGAGATACAGTCTCCATTTGACAAGAGCCAATCACGAAATTGTGATCTGAGGTGCCTTAAGAAACACACACTTCGACTGTATACTTAGAAGGGTTGTTTGTGAGAAAACATCAAACTGTACGGTTGTACAGTTGTTAGCTGTACGGTTAGAATTGTCCGGTATTCTCGTAGGTAAATAAACAATCTGTGCGTGGTCGTTAGTAATAGCAAAAGCCTCAGCATCTCGAACAGCTGGGTCTGTGTGGCTAGAAAGCGGAAGCCAGCTGGAGTTGTGAACATTAAAATCACATCACTGTTAGAAAAGTTGGATTGGAGAAAGTCAAGTTGCAAAGAGAGGAAGTCAAACAGCTCCAAATGATTAGTGTATTTGGGAGAACGGTAGAGACAACAGATGAATTTGCAGAATGAGGTAGAGAGATTTTAAGTCAGGGAAGTTCGAAAAGAAAAGATTTCGAATTACCAAGCCTCTGACAGGAATATCGGAACAGACATGTGCACAAGTACTACTCTTTGAGGCAAAAGGAATCATACAGCGAAAAATTTGGACAACTGAGATGAGCAATGGTAGAATCAACCAATAACTGAGATTCTGTCTGAAAGATACATGGGGTTTGGCATACTATAAATGGAAATGGACATTGTTGAGATTAGAATTGGGACCATGTATATTTGTGAAATGAACTAGGAAGTGTTTGGGGAGTATAGATCTTTCCGCAGATATTCTTGCTCTGTTAGTTTGACAATTCATGGTTTATTCAAAAGTAAGAAAAAGTTGGGGGAAGGAATGTTGTATGAAGTAATGAAATTTTTGGATACGGCGTACACATTGTAAGAATACACCCAGATCCTTGACATAACGTGGCCTCGACAATATCTTCCGCTTACCCACTACCCGAACTTCCTCAAGTCACTAACTGGCAGAGTATAGGTAGCAAGTTTATACACTAGCTGATCAAAGCCTCCTAGGGAGTTACCAATAGGTTCGGTCCGGTGTATTAACTAGCGGCTGGCCGGCGAACACCGTTTTAGAACTGTATCCTTGAAATATAAGGAACTTTGGATCTCACCATGGTGTTCATCATAACCTCAAAAGTTAACAGTCATACTGCATGAAGAGATGGGGATGGGTTGACTGGAACTTGTCTCAGGAGACTAAACATGAGTTCCACCACTTTAAGACTCCAATAAGCAAAATGGCGGTTTTGCAGCGGTTTATGAGAGTCATCTACCACCTAGTACTGCAGGATAACACAGAGGGACGGCATTCTTCCGTGTGGAGGGGGTAAAACACCTCGACCCCTGCTTACCTTGGTTCACAACTGGGTGGTCACCCACAGTGTGCTTGCGCATGGGTGTTATCCCCAGGATTACTAACAGCCCAGCCATCGTGAAGGGGCAAGCAGAGGATTTGACTGTCACAGGAGTTTGCTGAAATTGGGTCCACTTGACTTGCTTGTCACCCGATTATCAGTTTCATCAGGATTTTTGAAACAGTAATTTCAAAACTCTTTGAAGAATTTTTGAAGAATGTTTCTGAGCGTTCGTAGATAAGTGAACTGGACAGTTTTTTGTAAAGAAATACCCGAAATCTCTCTACCTCATTGTGTCAAATTCATCTGTTGTCTCTACCGTTCTCCCAGCGCCACTAATCATTTGGAGCTCTTTGACTTTCTCTCTTTGCGACTTCAATTTCTCCAGTCCAACTTTTCTAGTAGTGAGGTAATTTTCCTTGGTGATTTTAATGTTCACAACTACAGCTGGCTTCTGTTTTCTAGTCACACCTTTTCTTTTCTTCTTTCTTTCCTTTCTTTTCTTCCTTTCCTTGGTCGGATTACTGTTTCAAAAGTTTGTCAACGTTTGCTCAGATCGTGTCAGTGAAATTATTCTTGTGGCAGTGGAATCCTTTATTCCACACTCCACTTTAAAATCTCGTCTTTTATCTAAAACCTGGTTTTCCAATAAATGTGCTACGGCTGTTAAAGAGAAGAACGTTGCATATCGTAATTGCAATTCTTCAGTTTAATTTTCTGCCTACACCACAGCTCGCAACAATTGTAAAGTAGTTATTAATCAATCGAAACTATATTTTGAACAGGCTAAGATTAGAAAACTTCCTTCTTCTTAATGGCAGCCGAGCATTCCGGTCTCTTGCCAAAGCTATTGGCCGCAACGTTTGCCCATCTCTGTTCCCACCTCTGTCAAAACCAGATGGTTCAGTGGTCATTTCAGCAAGGATAAAGCTTGCCTGCTAACATCCCATTTTTCTTCCAACTCATGTATTAATGATCTTGGTAAAACACCTCCCACCATTCCCAACACGCTCCATTCAATGCTTCCTGTGATCTTCCGTCAAAAGGATGTCAGAAGGATTTTGTCGACTCTTGATGCTAAGAAATCTCCAGGTCCTGACGGTATTTTCTCAAAAGCTGTGCTCGTGAACTTACTCTTGTTCTTTTCCGCCTTTTTTCACTTTCTCATAATAAATTTTCTCATATCCAGCCAGTTCCTAAAAAAAGAGTGACCAATCCCTCCCATCCAATTATCGTCCCATTGCAATTACTTCTACTCTTTCTAAAGTAATCGAGAAATTAATTAACTGCCAACTCTTAAAAAAAAAAAAAAATGCGCACTATGAAACAAGTCTGTTATGTTTATGCAGTTCGATAAAAGCTAAGTGTTTTCTGGTAAAATATCATGCGTTATATCATGTAAATTAACCAGCTTTTATTCAGAAATAATCGAAATTAGCTATGCTTTACTTTGGGACACTAGATAACGTTCAAAAAGGCAGCGTTTTTATTCTAAGAATTCATAATTTTTGCCAGGTTGAACATTTTTCTCTACAATTGTACAATTTACGGATTTTAGATTAAAAAGTTTTTTTTTTTTTTTTGGTAGTTGTTGGCGCCTAGGCTTCTGTGGCCATAATGCACCTCCCAAGGTTTTTTTCAGTACATTGATCCAAGCCCGAGGCGGGAATCGAACCCGCGACCTTTGGGTTGCCAGGCAGGAACTTTACCCACCCGCCTATTAAAAAGTGAGTTATTAAATAAATAGCCTAATTTTATATAAATAAACACAAGGAATAATCATTCATCATATCAACTGATTTCCTATGCTCTTCTATGGGAGCGTGACACTTTGACACCGCTCTATTAGATTTAAGTAATTCGGAAAGAATTAAGTATTTTCTAGTAAAATAGTGTTAATTCGTGTAATCTAACCAGTTTTATTAAGGAATAACCGAAATTAACCAAACTGTTCAGCCAAAGTTTCTTCCCTATACTTTACTTAGGTAGTATGCACACGATGACCCAAGTCTGTTACATTTAAGTAATTCATTTAAAGAAAAATTGTTTCTTGTAAAATAGCATTACTTCATATAATCTAGCCTGTTTTGTGACTAAATAACCGAAATTAACCAATGATCCAAGTCTAATATCAACAATTATCTCCTTTCATCTCAACCTTCAGCCCATGCAAGGTTCTATTACTAAAAAAAAATCGCTCACCATGGTTGGGGCGAAATATATTAACCACTGTCTGCAAGGCTGCTATTCTGCCTATTTCCACATATGCAGCTGCATCCTGGTTTACTCTCACAAGGCTTTCCACTTTCAAGAGTATGCACATTACAAAGCGGTTTTCTTTTAACTTTTATCGAAAACTTGTAGAATTGTCTCGACTCCTGCATTATAAGTACCGTCTGGTTTCATTGATCTTGACTCACTATTACTTTATCCAGTATTTTGCTATTTTTTTTAAAAAGATTATTCGTCTTGACTTTTACGGCGTTTAAATTGATCGATCTTATGAACCGAAAAGGAAAAAAATCAGGATCTTCAATATCCTTATATCTACGTGGCAGCAATGTGCACTGACTACTCTGAGGGTCAAGTCACTAATTCTTTTATCAGTGATGTTAATTTTGTCAATCAAATTACATTGAAATTGTTATCGCCAAATATATATATATATATATATATTCTTATTTCCTTCTTAAGAGACTCCATAAATGCGAAATTGGCTCAATTTAATCTCTCTGATTCCGATCTTTCTTTCTATGGCGAGGTATTTATTTAATTTACTTTCTATTTAATGTTCTATTTATGATGATTTTCGTCAACCCCTTTTTACTGTCACCGGCATAATCTTATGAAAACAGGAACCTATGTTTCATTTAAACAATACTAATTTTATTGCTTTTCGAAACTTTGTTTCTTCTACTTTTCGTAGTCGGAAGTCACTTATGGGACGCCTGTAGTTGTTTTAACTCCCTATAAGTAAAAAGACTTATTTTCATTTATATTTTATGTTTCCTTTTTTTTATTTTATTTTTTTTTTTATTTTCATATATTTATAATTATTTTTTATTTAATACTACTATTATTTTATTATTATTTTTTTAATTTAATTTTTTTTTTCTTGCGCCCTGGGTTTCGGAATAATTTTGGTACCCACTGTTATAGCACTGCCTTCCTTGGGTGACGGACATTTTGCCCTTTCGTCCTTTAGGACGACAATGCTATTTTTCTCTTAGTGCTGTCCTACCTCCTTGTGTAGTACACGGGCACTGGGAAAGCTTTCCGTATGATCGGTTTCCTGGTGGCAAAGGGTCCAGAAACAACTAAACGACCAAACAGTACACATATTGCACAGATGTAACATCACACACACACACTGCACAAACATAATATCACACACATTTCTGGCCTTTTACAGAGTTCTGTGGCGCCTCCGTAGCCAGGTGGGCAGGAGCAGCAGTGCGTAGCACACGCTTCTTGGTTAGACCGGGGTTCGAGCCCGTGACAACCAAATACGGATGATGCGGAATGGTCAGGGAATGACCACCGCATATCCCCGGAGCAATATGGCCTTAGTTGCTAATGCTCCTAAAAACCAAAAATAACAAATAACATAACAGAGTTCTGTATTCATCACGGCATACCAAGGCAAAGTTAAAGTGATGTTCATGTGCTGCTCTACATAAGATACTATACATGTCTACATAAACTGTGCTGACACTCTATTAGGTACATCCCTGTTGTGCACATAAATGGTTTGTCCCACAACGTTGCAATCACATGACCATACTTGTGGATATAAATGCAGCAGAACAACCTTTCTAGTATCAGTTAAGCGTACAAACTGTAGCAAGAATGGGAGAAAGGGAGTGACCTAACGGACTTCGAACGTGGCATGGTAGTAGGTGCAAGACGTTCTGGACAAAGCGTCTCTGAAACGGCAGTTCTCCTGAACTTTTCACGCACCACAGTTTCAAGGGTGTATCGAGAATGGTGCAACGAACAGAAAACATCTTCTCAACGGCACTCCTGTGGAATAAAATCCCTTGTTGATGATAGTATAGTGTATAGTGTGTTTAGGGTCTAACGGCACCAGGGGTTTCCCCCATCTCTGCGTAGTATACATTGTGGTGTGATACAGAACACTGTAGAGGCCAGAGGTTTAAAAGTGTATGGATATTGTGGTGTGTAATGTTTTGTATCGTTGTTCAAAATGCCACCTAATTTCCTGAGATTTCAGTGGCTAGGATCTAAAAAAAAAGGGGGGGGGGGGCAGAAACGCTAGAAATTGGATCAGGCCGAAAGAGATATAAGTGATGCAGGGTAGAGTTAATTTTCCTTTTTCCTTTTTTTTTTTTTTTTAGTGTGGGGCTTATGTAGTTTTGACAGGGTTCACACGCTAGTCCCAAGATAGCTAGAGAGGGAAGGGAGACTGAAGACTGGGGGGCGAAAGACAGAAATATGGGGTCAATATGGCATGGGGGTACAGAGTAACCATCCCCCTGCCAAGGGAAGGGAAGGAAAGTGAAACAAGTGAGGGTACCCGGTTCAGATCGACTAATGATGTTTCGGCAGCAAACTGCACAACGTCCTTGTCAGGTTTTCGTATGCCATTCCTGGTACATGTTGTCCCACCCATGTGATTAGTCAAGTTCAGATAATGACTCCAGTTTAAGCCAGTGGTCAGATCCAGGCTAAGTTAATGTTTAGTTGTTCTTCGGATTGTAGCTGTTAGGTTTTTGTTTGGTTGACACATCTAAGGTTCTTTATTCTGGATGACAAGTGGTTGGTTTGTAGGAAAATTCCTGCTAAGGTTGTGGGTATGTTCTTCTTCTAGTAAAAAGATTCTGCGCAAACTGCGTTAAGGCTTTATAATTGTCCTCGCTCCCCAGGAGATATTGTTCTTGGGTTATTGGCGAGAAACGTATTCTGGTTATTAAGAGGCAGCGGAGGTCTTCGTATAGTTGGCAGTGGTGCATTAGGGCTGTCAACAATGGCAGGTCTGCGCGGTAGCACAGTGGTATCGTCACCGTACTCCCGACACCGGGTGTAAAAGGCCTGGGTTCGAATCCCGTCGATGACACGAGGAACTTTAATGGGCTTTTCACTCCGTGGCTGAGTTAGTCGGTCTCAGGCGTAGATAGCAAGGTTTTTTCGTCCAGCAAAACAGGCAAATCGACATAGAACATACGCAATTTACAGACACAAATACGGGTCAATGTATTTAATTACGGGAAACCCTAAAATAATAATAATAATTTCCACAATGGCAGAGAGGGGTGTCACTCAAACCGAAACTGGAGAGTTTTGCTCTTATTGCTCCGTGTGCCGTACGTACGTAAGATGTCAACAGTCCCGGTGAAAACCAGTTTGGACTTTTGGGAAACACTAGTTGATTATCCGGTATGAATCTTCGGGTGACTTTCCCTTTTGTCGAAGTCGCCCATCGGGTTTGCCAGGCATGCTGTAGGTGGGTGAGAAGGCGTTTTTTCTAGAGTTTACGATCGTTCGCCGGATCAGTTGTGTAGTCTAGGCAGGTGATTGCTCTGCCTTAGGACAGTTGATAAAGCAACCCACAGCGGTTGATTTCCAGGTCCAGGGGGAGAGCGCCCAAGAGGACCTGGAGAGCGTGGGTGCTTACAGTACAGCAGGCTCTCGAGATTGTCAGTAGGACTGAACGTTGAATGGTCTCTAGCTTCCTTTTGTTTTACTGCTGTGACCGCCTTGTGGAACCAGACTCCTGATGCGTATGTTATTGCTGGTAAGAAGACTGCCTTAAAAAAGAGGGCTAGGGTCCTCTTCTTAAGACCCCTATCGCGACGAGTGACTCTAGCTATTAGTGCGGAGTATTTTTTGATTTTGCTTCGGATGTAAGTAAGATGGGGTGTGAATGACAGATTTTTATCCAGCAGAATACCAAGGTATTTAAGTTGGGTGGAAAGTTTAAATGTTGTTTCCTGAATCTTTATCTGGGGAGGCCTTCTGATATTGAGAGAACCTTTAAGTAGGATGGAGCAGATTTTTGTTGGGGATATCTTTAGGTGGTGTTGGGTGGCCCAGTCTTGTAGGATATTTATAGCACGGTTTGCAGAGATCTATAGTTGAGTTCTTGAGTCTGCCGCCAGCATCAAGATCAGGTTATCCCCGTAGGCCAGTGACTCTCACATCACTAAGGTCGAGGTTTAGAAAGTTGTCGAGCAACACGTTCCAGAGAAATGGGCCAAATACTGAGCCTTGTGGGCATCCTCTATAGACTGGTCGTGTGACTGAACAGTACGGAGCACTGACGGTTACTGTCCTGTTTGAGAGATGGGTTTTTATACAATTGTACAAATTAGCTGGTAGTTTTGCTCTCTGGAGTCTGTCGAGGATGCTTGGCCACAAGAGGGAGCCAACGCCCCGGAAAAATTCACTGAAATGACAAGGAAGTATTTATGGCTGGTGATGGTAGCTGCTTTGACAATATACTCTAATGCGTCCACCGTGGAGCATCCCCTTCTAAAGCCGTATTGCTTTTCAGAGTGTAGGCCAGCCTTGAAGGAATGAATTTCTATTCTATTGCTTAGAATATGTTTTGGAGTTTGCTTAGTATGGATAGAAGAGCGATGGGCCGGTTTGACTCCGAAAGGTCTTGTGGTTTTGTCGGGTTCTTGAGAATAAGCCTTAATTTTGCCGATCTCCATACTGCTGGGAAATGGCCTGCTTCAAGGTTCAATGGTTGAAGAGGTTTAAGATCTCATTTGGGATGGTTTCAACAGCCTTCTTTACGATCTCGGCCTCCAGCATATCTTCTCCTGGAGATTTCTTGTTTTTTTTTTTATTTTTGCTGCAGCGGTGTCCAGTTCTTCCTTGGGAAAGCTGTCTTCCACTTGAACCGTGGTGTATGTACTGTTTTCCTCACATAGTAGTATTTGCTGTGGGGTTCTTGGTGGCGTGTGTTGATGGAACATGGCGTCAAGGATGTTATTTATAGATTCAGACCATGTCTTTGTATACGTGCCTTGTGGCGTCTTGGTGGCTGGGATGACTTCTCCCATTGGGAGTTTGTTTGTGATTACCCTGTAGACCACTCCCCATGGAGCAGAGTTTCAAACTGTGGAGACTAGGTGCTCCCAGGAGCACTTCTTCCTTTGTTTAATCAGGACTGTGTATTCGTTTCTTGCCGTTCGGTACTACTGCTTGAGATACTCTACTTCCGCTGCTTCCGGCCATGTCCGTCTTGCACGTTGAAAATTTTTCCGTCGGGTGTAAACCTCCCGTTGCAGTGGTTGGAGCTCTGGGCACCACCAAGATACGGCTCCAAGAGAAGGTTTCTTCCTTTTAATAGAGTTAATTGAGCTTTAGGTGACTAGGCTTACAATTGTCTTTTGGTGCTGGTCCGCGTCCAATCCAATTGTGATGAGAGATTGGGCGGCCATGATCAGTTAATTCTTAAATTCCTGTCAGTTTGCCTTGTCAATTGCAAATCTATGTAGAGTTTGCCTTATAATTGGTTGTCGGCTTACTGATCGGTGCAGTTGGAAAGTTATTACACGGTGGTCCGAAGTGGTCCAGCTTTCTCTAACTGTCCAGGATGAAAGGTGTCGTGCAACGGATCTTGTGGCCAGGGTGATATCAATTGTGGCTTCGCACAATTGATAACACCTTTACCTTTTTAAAGAGACATAAAAAGGTAAAATCCCACATTGTACTAAAGAAGGTCGGTAGGTTATTTGGTTGGTTGAGAATTGAGAAAGAACTGTTCGAGAGATATTCTTCCAGTCTTAGTGTATAGTGTACATTGTGTTTAGAGTCTAACAGCACCAGGGGTTTCCCCCATCTCCGCGTAGTATACATTGTGGTGTGATACAGAACACTGTAGAGGCCAGAGGTTTAAAAGTGTATGGATATTGTGGTGTGTAATGTTTTGTACCGTTGTTCATCTGGTCTTTTAGCCATTGGGAGGTCAGAGGAGGATGGCTAGAATTGTTCAAGCAAACAGATGGGCCACAATGTCGCACATCGCATCAGAATACAACCTTGGTGGGCAGAGCAAAATATCGCAACGGACAACTAGTCGCACTTTGTCGCGAATGGGCTACAATAGCCGACGTCCATATTGCGTACCTTTATTATCAATGAAAACAAGCGAGCACGCCTCCTGTGGGCACAGCAACACCAGCACAGGACTATTGATGATTGGAAAACAGTTTCTTGGTCTGACGAGTCGAAGTTCCTGATGCATGATGTAGATGGAAGGCTCAGAATTTGGCGAAAACAAAATGAATCCATGAACCCGTCATGTCTGACTACTACTGTGCAAGGTGGTGGGGGCAGTGTTATGGTGCAGAGAATGTTTTCTTTGCACACGTTGGGTCCATTGATACCCACAGATTCACGTCTGAATGCCACATCTACCTAAACATCGTTGCTGAGTAAGTGTATCCGTTCATATTGACAGTTTATCCTCAAAAAGGAGGCTCAACACGCTACTAGGTACGTGTACCTAATAAAGTGGCAGCAGAATGTAGTAGCATATTATATTTTTTATCCTCTTGTGTGAGCAGATAAGTACGCCTCCTCCTCCTCCTCGCTTATGGGTTCTCTCATTTGAGATGATATTGTTCGCTGACCACCCACTAAGATCTGTTATCTCTTTTTCGGCGTTGAGCCACCTTTCGACGAGACATAAAAAGGTAAATTCCGCAGAAGGAAATTCTGCATCGAATGAAATTCCTTTAGAAAATTCTGCACCGAACTGTTCGAATACTTCGAACGTTTTGGAAGAAAACCGTTAGGGCATCTGCTGAATTCATGACACCATGTCTTTTCGTTGAATCTTTTCCTGATATTGTCGTGAGCATCTACGTCTTGGGATATTATTTTTTCTAGATCCAAAAGATCATATTTGCAGTTGAGGATGATGCTGCAATACCCAAGATCTTGACTTTGAATTGAGGAATATGAAGAAGGTTTGGTCTGCATATGTCTCCTGAATGGGTGTAGTGCTGTTCTTTCCAATATCAGAGCTGGAAGATCTGAAACAAATTTTCTTTCTCCTACAGATGCGGCTTTTTACGGAGAGTAACATTCAGTATCGTGTATACAGCTGTCGTGTCTTGTGGAATGCGAAGCATTTTTTAGAAAAAATCCACTGTTAATAGCAGGTGGGAACTGTTGCAGCAGGATTGCTCATGTCGGTGACTGTGCGCAGTCTATGGTTTTCCGAGGTTTTGTGTGATCGCAGATGGGTGCTTTTATTAGCTTCTATCCGAGATGCTCTGGTAGGCCAGGAATTTGGGTCTACTGCATCATCGCCATCTGCTGGGTGTTCGGATGTTCCATGGTCCCATGTCTTCGTTCTCTGTAACCGTGGTTTTCTTTCCAGATATGTGGATGTGAAGGCTTCTAGGTCTCAGGAAGCCCATATATTATTATCCCTGTAATTAAGGAAGGCCTATGATATTATTATCCCTGTAATTAAGTCTGATGGCTAGGTCATTTGCGGCTCGTGTTGTGTAGTGAGGCAGTTGCAGACTAGGACTTTTCTCGCGTTCCTAGTTACTTTTAATTATGATTTGATGTGACTGTCCAATCTCAAAGTATACATTAGGCATGCATTGTTGGTTTTGCTGGTATTTACTTCTGCTTCTGTCTGGCCTATACATCAACCATCGAAGGTAAATCGGTGGTGTCCACGGGGCATTTTGAAGGTTGCAAAGGAGGAATTAAATTTTTGTACTCCGTACGAGCTATTGCATGTTTTCTGGGCATTTTACCATTTGTTAAATAGTTTTTAAAATTTTTCTGTTGACTTCTTCTTCTGTTTTCTATTAAAGATTCTGTTGACTTTTTTTTACATTATCTTTGAACGCTCGGAAAGTGAAACAGTTCTGTATGCACGTACTAAATTTTAGTACAAGTTGCAGCAGAAAGAACTGCTGCACTTCCCGTGCGTTCAACGATAACATACCTTTACATATTATCTAATTTGGTAAATATATTTATAGGTCTTTTCTTTAAAGGTCACAACCATAGAATCACAGGAGAAAAAACAGTAATATGTATATATTTTTTTCAATTAATGATATGCAATTCCCTGCTTTAGCAGCCATCATTTCATGAATTTTCGTTGATATGGATTCAACTACAGTGACGGACAAAAATCTGCATCACCTAAAAAAAGTAACATCTGTAGTGAAACGTACAAGATATTGTTTTATTACAGTCATTTTGTTTGCCGCAAAGCAAAGGTATTGCATCAAACAGTAATTGCAAGGTATTACATCAGCCATTTATATAAATACGGTGTTGGAAGGGTATATATATCCTGTTTCGCGGAGGTACAAGCATGGCTTCAGTTTACACCAAGAAAAAAAGTATTGCTGTTGCTTTGTCCCAGGAAGGGCTTTCTACGCGTGCTATCGTTGATAAAATAGGCTGCCACTAGTCACCAGTTTCCCGAATGCTGAAATTAAAGAGTGAAACTGGTGATGTGAAGAGAAGACCTGGATCACGCGCCGTAAGAGAGTGGCTATGCCTTCTCAACATCGATATTTGAAAGCGGTTATACCTTTGTAATCGCCATGTTAGTACTCCTGACTTTGAAATGGCCTCTGGTGTTGAAACAAGTGCACGAAATATCCAAAGACGGCTTTCGGAATGTGGTCTGCATCCCTATCGGCCCAAGAAGAAGGCTTTGTTTACCCAATAAATGAGGAAGAAGCGACTTGCTTTGGCTAAAACGCATGTTTCATGGACAAACAGCAATGGGACACCGTCATCTTTCCTTCCGAGTCGAAATTCAACCTGCATGGCTGGTTGGGAAGCGATATGTCAAAAGACAAAAATCGGAGGAATACCATTATTACTGCACAACACCGACTGTAAAGTTCCCCGTCGGTCAGATGGTCTGGGGATGCATAACAAGCAAATTAAAGGGCAATTAAGTTTATTAACGGTAAATGCAGAAATCTACACTGCTATCTTGGAGGAATGCCTGAAACTCGTTATTAGGGATCACCACACAGACGTCCAAAACTGGGTTTTTCAACAGGACTCAGCTGTCACACATCAAAATTGGTAACTTTTCAGCACCTTGTCACACATCAAAATTAGTAACTTTTATGCTATTTAGATTTAATGATGAGTTTGTCTTCTTGTCTCACAAGCCGTAAAACATACTTACACCAATGCTTTCCTTGTTTTTCGGCATTAAACTGCAGTCATACCTCAGAAATGCTGACATTACAATGTTGGACTTGCCAGGCAACAGTCAAGATTTAGACCCTATGAAAATTGCTGGTATATAATGTCGTCAAAAATTGCTGGTATATAATGTCGTCAAAAATTGCTGGTATATAATGCCGTCAAAAATTGCTCAGAAGAAGCAAACAAGTAAGATTCAACTGCAAGAGAGCATTGTAAGGGTGTGGTACCACGAAATTGGGCAACCCTATATCCAGAAGTTGATTAACTCTATGCCAGATCATTGCAAGCCTGTAATTGCAGCTCGAGGAGGAACAACAAAATATTGAGGACTTATTTTGCTGGTTTACAATACATAATACTATTACGTTAACTTGTCATTTAAGTTTGTTCACGTAAATACAATCAAATGTATGTTTGGTTGTCACGATTGCCATTTGAATGATTTCTCATAATTCCATTAATTACGCATTTTACCCTTCAGAAAGATATTTATGGCAATTCGATGTATCAGGTGGAGTCTTTTTATTGGAATTCATTCACAGAGATATATGTATATCCCATCTAACAAATGCATTTCGAACATTTCTGCAACGCACAATGCAAGGCAAAACACATTATTTGTAAAATTTACAAGTGATGCAATTTTTATTGTCCGCCACTGTATATCCATTAAAACTTTATATCAATAGTGAGCCATTTTGAAAATAATTGAGTATATAAACCATCCAGATTTCTTGTTTTATCTTGTATTTTAAATTTCCGTTCAAGACATATCTTTACGTTCTTTATAGGATTTAAATCTGGATGTCATTTTATTTGCATGGCATTTTAAATGCCCACCATTCCCTTGTGTTCCTCGGCATTCTAAAACACTGAAGCCCCTCTAACGGGACAAAAATGTCATATCAACGACACACGAAAACCAACATATCTGTCCAGAGAACGTACGCAATTTATGAACATATTTGTCAATCAATTGCTTGTGTCCTCTGATCGATTTTCCTACTTTTTCAGGACAAAAATCCGAGTTTCCGGGGGAAACAAACCTTTCTATCTGCGCCTAAGACCTACTAACTCAATCTCTGAGTTAAAATAAATGCCTTAAAAGTTCTTTTCATCATTGATGAGATCTAATCCTGGTTTTTCCCACCCGGATGACAGTGATTATAACCATGGTGCTGCAAGCGGACAACTCAGTCGAGGCCCCCCCTTGGGTAACAAGTTTCGTATAATCGGCAACCTCACCACACCGGGTGAAGAGACCTAGGTTGGAATCCTGTCAATGACGGGAGGAATTTTTAATGGTCTTTTTCACAACGTGGCTGAGTTAGTCGGTCTCAGAAAAGAGTGTCATGGTTTTTGAAGTGAAAACATCTTTGTCGGCACCTACTAAATTTCAAACTGAAGTAAAGAAAATTTGTAAAGAAAATGAAAACAGTAATGATGTCACCACCTCCCGAATTAATTCACTTTCTAAATATCCGCTACGTACTCTACCGAATCGACGTTAGTTAATTCGATAGATTACGTAGCAATACAGTACGTTTACAATACAAAAGAGCTTTCGTTTTGTAAATATTTATTTTTCATTCACAAATTTCCACAATTTCAACTTTAAGACAAGATACAGTGGATGCCTAATAGACTAATTTTCATGTGGCTATCATCAAGAATGACAGATCTATTGTGATCTGATACAATTGATAGAGAGGCGTGCCGACCAAATATTGAAGCCACATTTTAACCACTCGCTTTGTTACTAATCCGATCAAATACCTGGACTTGTGTATTTTCTTGCGTTTTATGTGTACGTTCATACAATGATCGTAGTCAAGCGGTGGACCATACTGTTGACTGAAACAGGCACATTGATCACTTGGCCCTCAATGCCGTATTGCTAGTATGCCAGTCTCAGGCCTCTTTATCTGCATGATCAGAGAGGAGAAATAAGCCTCTCTGTTTCTAAATCCAACTTCGGTAAATACGATAGAATTTCTGGATAGACAAAGCATTTCAACTTAGATGGCACAAGAATGGTGTTGTTCTTAAATGATCCCCCTCGTGGGTAGCAGAGTTGGTAGCATTACCGCCCTCCCCACTCATTGTGAAAAAGACCTGAGTTCGTATTCCGTCGATGGCAGGAGGAATTTTTATGGGTTTTTTTGCACAACGTGGCTGAGTTAGTCAATCTCAAGCAAAGATAGCAAGTTTTTTTCCTCCCGGAAACTCGGTTTTTTTGTCCAACAAATTTTATATGCCCATGTGCGTGTATTATATCCATAAAGTCCGTGTGTTCCTTGGTTGATTTCCCTGTTTTGTTGGACGAAAAACCAGAGTTTCCGGAGAACGAAATTTTGCTACCATCACCTGAGACAATAATTTAGCTACGGAATGCAAAAAGGTCATAAAAGTTCCCCGCATCATTGATGGGATTTGAAACCGGACCTTGAAACACTCGGAATGGCGAGGACGCAGATAATTCTCTGTACCGGACAGCTGCCATACCGGAATATCAAAATAACGTGTCCCTGAAATGTTCAGCAAACCAGCTGAACATTTCTGCTGGTTCCTGATCACCTGAAATATTTTTATAGCCTGATTCATATTGGTTGTTATTTCAAAGGGCCGAGTTCAGATTAGTTAATGCATCCCCAAAGTTTCACTGGTCTACCACCTTGTATGGCACCTTGCAGACAGTCTCAAGGAAATCCTTAATTGCTTCTCAAGCGAAATATTCGCTTGAGAAGCAATTAAGTTGCTTCTTAATTGCTTCTCAATAGTTGAGAAGCAATTAAGTTGCTTAATTGCTTGAGAAGCAATTAAGTTGCTTCTCAAGGATTCTAACGAATCCTTGAGAAGCAACTTCTCAAGGATTTCTTGAATTCGTTAGTTTCTGGCATCATTATACAAATTTGTATTATAAAAATATGTCATATCACGGTTATTAGACAACAACTCATCTACCCATCTGCATAAAGTTCATAAATTGCGAATGATCCCTGTTTTACTGGACGAAAAACAGTGCTGTTCTCTCCTGAGACTGATTAACATCATCATCAGCAGCCATTTTCAATCCACTGCTGGATGAATACCTCTCCAGTAACTTTCCAGTTCCTTCTGTTTTGTGCATTTACTACCCACAAACTCTTGAATTTCATCTGTCCATCTCCGTCGTTGTCCAGGTTTTCTTCTGGCTCCTCTTGGGTACCATTCTGAGCTTCTCTTCAATTCATCTATTGAGTGCCCAAATTTCAGTTCCATAAGTCATGGTGGGGAGTATATATTTGTTCATTATTTTAAGTTTTCGGACAAATTTGGATATTGCTTGTAAACCGTACAATTAAAACAGCCCATAAAAGTTCCTCGCGTCATTGACAAGATTCGAACTTTGGTCTATTCCACTCCGTATGGGCAGAATAGTGTTTATAAAAACTATACAACCCACTACGACAGTATAAGAAATTTTGAACTCATCAGACTACATCACAGCTTTCCATTTAACAACAGTGTAGTTTCATGTCTTTTAACCAATATTAGTGGGGCTTATTATGCGCAGCTGCTAACTTTGGTCTTTTCTGCACCAGGTCATTCGTAACGAATCCCTTCATCAATCACACCTGTAAATAGAGAAAATAAGGTAACTAGTGGCGTAGCCAGGATTGTTTGTCAGTTATTGTTATTGTTTTAGTTTTTAGGAGCATTAGCAACTAAGGCCATATTGCTCCGGGGATATGCGGTGGTCATTCCCTGACCTTTCCGCATCCTCCGTATTTGGTGGGTACGGGCTCGACCTTCGGTCTAATCAAGAAGTGTGTGCTACGCACTGTTGCTCCTGCCCACCTGGCTACGGAGGCGCCCGTTGTTTGTCAGCAGGTACATTCATAAAAAAACAAACAGGTGCCAATTGCCTAATGCTAAAAAGAGCCGCGATACCAGATGTCGGCGTCATGGGGTGAAATATACCTGCTGACCCTATCCTCGCTACGCCACTGAGGGTAATCTATGCTCTGTTTTAGTGCTCTAAGCATGCAAGCATAGTATAGACACGTGTTCGATCGTGGTATATGACATAGTAGAGACACGTGGTATATGACAAGTTTGTTACATATTACCAAAACTTCTGTGCTGCTCATCAAGTGACCAGGGAGTTTATATATATGTTTCTATTTACTTTTTAAAGGAGAATTACTTATATACATTACTATGGTGTAAATGACTGCAATAGGGCTCTCCAAAAAAAAAAAAAAAAAAAATTAATGAATAAAACAATTCAATTTAGCCTTTCTAGGTGGTTTTAAAGAGGCTGCCTTCATCATATATTAATGCACGCTTCTCTTGGATCTTAATATTTTGTATATAGTTTTAAAAAAATATTAGAAGATTGTTGCACAAAGTGAGAAAGGGAATTTATTAGCAGCGACCAAAAAAATAAAATTAAAAATCGAGATTTACTGGAAGCAAAAGGTAAACAGATATTTACCATAAAAGGTAAACAGAGTATTAGTTTATATCTTGGAAGAATGTTTAACAAATTGAAAATGAGAATGGGAAAATTTGAACACGGTAACAGTATCAGCAATTTCTTAATATCACAGACATGAGGAAGGTTTCTAACATCTCCGTTTATAGTTCTGTAATCGGAGATATTTTTGAGGATGGTCGAACGACTTGTCGAATAGAAGGATACCTTTCGTCTGGCGTTTCAGACTGCTGGTATTGAAGATCTTGTGTGTCCTGTTTCCATTTCTTTTCTAGCATAGTTACATGTTTACTACGATGCCAAAGGCTCAAAATGACGGTGACCACAATTATTATTCCTGCCGCTGCCACAGTTCCAGTAAGGATCTGTCTCCGAGTATTCTCATAACAATCCAGGTCATCAAGGGTGGTTTCCATTAATGATCTTCCTTGGAGATTAGATGGAGTGTCGCAAAGGACGCGAGTTACTCCATCTGGTGCATCAGTAAAATTTTTAGTTCTTATTAAGTTCCATAACCAGATAATGCTACAGTTACAATACAGAGGGTTGTCCCGAACGTCAAAGAAGTCCAGTTCTTCCCAGGCTAGCATTTCGTCACGGAATGTAATAAATCCATTACCTCGTAGACTTACTTGTCGAAGTTGATATAATTGATGAAAAGTACCAGTTTCCACTCGGTTTAATTTACTATTGTAAGTAATGAATATCTTTTCTAACAAAGGATTATCTACGAAAGCACCATTTTTAACATATTCCAACTCCTTCCCTCCATTAATCACTAAAGTTCGTAGTGATCTCAGTCCGTTAAATGAATGTGAGGTGAGTTGTTTTATTTTATTTTGTCCAATGTGTAGTTCTTGAAGTTGCTGTATGTCACTGAATGCCTCTATGGGTGGATGCTGTAGTTCATTGTCTTCCAGATGAAGAGTCAGAAGGGATGGAAGGCTTCTAAATGCTCCTTCCTGCACTCTGTATATCCGGCATCCATCAATGAGAAGCAATTGCAGGTTTTTCAATGGGTAAAATGCATTTCCGGGTATAATTCCAAACATATTTAGTCCAAGATCTATAGCATGAAGGTTAGGAAGTTTCAGAAAACTAGCAGTGGGAATGTGAATTAGTTTATTACTGCGTAATAAAAGCTCCTCCAAATTCTTAAGCCCTTCGAAAGCAGAGGGTGATAGAGAAGAAATATTATTTTCAGAAAGATCTAAGAGTTTTAAATTTTGCAGCGGTTGGAAAACATTGGAAGCGATTTTGGCTAGAAAATTTTCATTTAAGTGAAGGTAGGTAAGCGAAAAGAGGCCAGTGAAAGAAGTATTAGATAAAGATGATATCATATTTTTTTTAAGACGAAGAGCTTTTAAATGTTCTTGAAATAAGAAATTGTTTTTGCCCACAGAGACCAACTGATTCTGTGTCATATCCAAATACTGGAGGTTTTGGTAAACAGCAAAGGCTCCCAAGATACTTTTGATGCGGTTATTATTTAGGTGTAAAATCTTCAAGCCAGGGTTCAGAGTGATAGGTACGACATCTAACCCTGCACTGTTGCACCATACCGTCAACTTATCCTCGTCACAGACACACCTGAAAGGACAAAGACTCTTCACAACGCTCCACAGTGTCACAAGGCAGAAAAACAGTACTGGGATATTCTTCCATTTCCCGTTTATATTCCCCATATTAGTTGTAAAGACTGGCTGTAAGTCGCTTCTTGAACCAACACCTGTAATGAGAATAACCAATTGAAAAAAAATTAAAATTACATAAATTGTTTTAGTTTAATTAATATAGTAAATAGCATAGTGCACTGGTTTTTAAAGTGTGTTCAGTGGAACCCTGTGGTTCGCCGAAGATATTTCAAGGAATCCGTTAATGTTTTTTGTTATTGTTTTTTATTGTTTTTTTACAATTTTATTGTTTTTTAGCATACATTGGACGCTGTCTGTTGCGATTACTTTGGGATTCAAATTAATTGATAACAATAACCGATGGAACAAGAACAGCTGCATCAATAAACAATAAAAACACAGAACAAGAAGATCTGAGTCAATAAAGAACATAAACAGCTCTTCAGGTTATTTTTTAATGCAGACCGGAAATTTTTCATAAAAAGGTGGAAATGATAGAAAGAAAATATTAAAATCAAGCAATATAAAATTCTATATTTTCACTGTCGACTATTTTTTCGAGAAAGGAATCAATAAAAGTTAAACTGTCATAATGATGTTTTGGAAATCCATACAAACATACAAATCCATACACATCATTAAAAGCAAACAAAATATTAAAATTAGGAATTAGGAAAGCTTTAATGTTCTATCGTACAAAAATATTGGCAAGAGCACAATACAAAATTCCTACACGGAGTAACAACAGCGACAACCGTATGCTACAAAGCAGCAACTGGATATGAGTAGTATTGGAGTGGGATAGGAACGAGCGTAACCAGTGTTGCCATTTTAGCGGTTTTCCCGCTAGATTTAGCGGAATTGCTTCAGGTTTAGCGGATAAAAGTATGAAATAGCGGATAGCGGATTTTTTAGCGGGAAGAGTATAAATGTTTAGCATTTTATGTATTTTGGCAATGTAACATTTATATTAAGAAATATTAAATTAATTGTTCAATTAATTATTTAATTAACAAAAAAATAATTCATAATTGAAATAGTAGGGATATCATATTTCATAGTTTTTTTTTTATAAAGCGAAGAATCGGTTTTATATTATTCTGGATTTCCCTGAGGAGGACCCCAACAATTTTACGTAGTTACGCTCGTGGTCAAACGACCTGATCATTGGGTCATGGCTTTAAATTGTTGAATCAAATCTAAAAATGTGGAAAAAATTCTAATGACGCCTTTTTTTGAAACTGCGAAGGAATGGCATTGGATAATTTTTCTTCGTCGTATTTGTCTGGCTTCCAAGAAATGCGATCCGAATTACCGACATTTCTTTCAACGTTTCTAATAACCACAGAGCAATAAGTAATAAGAGTAATAAGTAATAAATATTTCTAATAACTACAGTGTAATAATATCTTAGTATAGTCAGTCCTTGTATTGCACGATAGTTGTATTCCTAGAAACCCTCGTGCAATGCAAAATCGTGCGTTTAGTAAATCCACAGCCGACAAAATCAATTCAAATATTTATACATTGTACAATGCCATAAACGATGGTGCAGATCCGAAAAAGATAGTTCATTCGTGTCAAACAAGGTGGTTATCCATTGAAGTTGCTATAACAAGAATTTTAGAACAGTATATTGAATTAAAAGCCCATTTTGAAATAACTCGTTTGACTGACAAATGTTATACTGCAGAACTTCTTTATTCAATGTTCAAAGATGAAAGTAATTTAGCATATCTTTTATTTTAAAACCTATCTTATCTGAAGTACAAAGAGTAAACAAATCTTTTGAATCAAATACTGCCGATCCTACATTATTACTACATGATTTAAACATGCTATTGTCGATGATTGCCAATAAAATGTTTTTACCAAATACACATATTGAAAGGAGAGAAGAGGACATTAATAATTATTTAGACCCTAAGCCATATTTAGGTTACCAATTTGAAAGAAAAATAAATGAATTAATAATGAATAAACTTATCACAACAACAACAGGCAACAGTATGTAAACATTACTCTCGTTAAATGGGAAAATATCAACAATACAATGAAGTTTTGGTCAGAAGTTTCGAAATATCAAGATGCAAGCGATAAAAATCCATTTAAAGAAATTATCGAATTTGCATTGGGAATTTTAATTTTGCCATTATCCAATGCAGATGTGGAAAGAATATTCAGCAACTTAAACCTAGTAAAAAACAAAACACGCAACAGAATGAGTGTTGGCACGGTTAATGCAATCTTATCAGTACGATACGGCTCAAAAGAGTTGAAAAGTGTTGTAAAAATTATGTTTTACCTGAAGAAGTGCTTCGCAAAATAGGTACACAAGAAGCATATGATGAGGAGGTATTGAATTTCGAAATTAATTTAGATTTTTAAATATTGATTTTATATTAAAAACAGAAAAATAAATAACTATTTATACAGGGTGTTTCAGTTAAACGTTTCAGAACTTCTAAGAGGGGTAGGGTACATCCTGACAACTCGAAATCATATAGCAATGTGGGGTCGGAAATGCTTTCCTGAAGCGGTGTTGTACACAGAAGCACCATAAAGAAAAGAGACCGTAAGTGAGAAATCGTTTTAATAATACATGAAAAGAAGCAAAAGGTACATGGATTAAAGTAAGTGTTCGAAGTTTCTTCCACGGGCTACAATGCACGCCTCACATCTCCGACGCATGGACATCCGAACATTCTGGAATACTCCAGGCGAATTTCGAATTTCTTGAACAAGAACGCCAAGTTAGTAGGATGGATGATTACACGAACGCAGAGTTAGCTTTGCAGCCCCGTACGCCGATATGCATTTGGCGTACGGGGCTGCAAATTGTAGTGGGCCAGCCGCACAGCGTTTGTACGCGGAACGATATCCGACGAGGCGTATTCCCAGTCATAATTTCTTTGCAAGACTGCACCAGAGGTTAGCTGAGAGAGGTTCATTTGAAAGAGCTGACAGGGACAGGGTAAGAACAGTACGGACTCCAGCCGTCGAACAGAATGTGCTGCAGCATGTACAGGGGAATCCAAGAACGAGTACACGAAGTCTAGCAAACGCAGTCGGGGTTTCCCATTGCAGCGTCTGGAGGATTCTCCGAGAACAAGACATGCATCCGTTTCACGTGCAGCGTGTCCAGACACAGCAACCGGAGGATTATGCACCTCGTATTGCTTTCGCACAGTGGTACTTTGGAAAATGTGCTACAAATCCCTTTTTCCTGCTGAAGTGTTGTTTTCCGATTAAGCATCCTTCACAAGGGAAGGAATTTTCAACACGCATAACGAACATATCTGGGCGGTCGAGAACCCGCATGCAATACGACGTCGTGCAGCACAGATTCGATTTTCGGTCAATGTATGGGCCGGTATTATGGGAGATCACCTCATAGGACCTTACCTGTTACCGTGTCGTCTAACCGGACCTATCTACTTGATCTTTCTGCAGCAAGTATTGCCACAACTTTTGAGAGATGAACAGATTTCTGCATCGACGCAACAGACAATGTGGTTCCAACACGATGGAGCCCCTGCCCATTATAGCGGAGATGTTCGTAACTACCTGGATGTCACATTTGGTCAACAGTGGATCGGACGTGGTGGTCCCGTGCGTTGGCCTGCTCGGTCACCCGACCTATCATGTCTTGATTTTTATTTCTGGGGTCATATGAAATCGCTAGTTTATGACACCCCTGTTGACAATGCTGAGGAGCTGGTTGCAAGAATCGCAGTAGCTGCCGAAGAAATTCGAAATTCGCCTGGAGTATTCCAGAATGTTCGGATGTCCATGCGTCGGAGATGTGAGGCGTGCATTGTAGCCCGTGGAAGAAACTTCGAACACTTACTTTAATCCATGTACCTTTTGCTTCTTTTCATGTATTATTAAAACGATTTCTCACTTACGGTCTCTTTTCTTTATGGTGCTTCTGTGTACAACACCGCTTCAGGAAAGCATTTCCGACCCCACATTGCTATATGATTTCGAGTTGTCAGGATGTACCCTACCCCTCTTAGAAGTTCTGAAACGTTTAACTGAAACACCCTGTATATACTATTTGTTTGTTTGTTTTTATTCACTACAAAGTACAAACAAATGAAAATTTAAAAAATTTGGCGGGTCAAGTGCTAAAAATAGCGGATTTTGAGTATGCGGCTAGCGGGAAATATTATTAAGAGTTGGCAACACTGAGCGTAACTACTTGAGAGGAAGTGGCGATGCGATATGAATGAGCTCAACTGATTGACGTTAGTGACTGGAAGTGACGTTATTCAAAAATTTATTTCTTGTATTACTTTTTATTTTTGTCACTAGATGTCATCATTGGTATTTTTTTATTTTTGTCGCTAGATGTAATTATTGGTATTTTTTTATTTTATTTTTGATTCTATTTTCTTGAGGTTTGGTTATGGGGAAATGGATTATGTTTTACTTGTTCCATTCAGCTAACTGGAAACATGCGTATTCTTCTTTGCTTAACAATGTGCATCCTTGTTCTGAAGCTAACTTAAAAAAATAAGCTAATTTCCATTGAACAAAGTGAAAAAAGAACAAAAATCTCTAGAAAAAGGTTTCAAGTCACACATGCACACACGCACGCACACATACACAAATTCTAAACTTTACTTATATCCATGTGTAAATACAATTGCACTTGAAAAAATTGAAAAACAATGTATTTTTCATGTAGTTCCAACAACAGAGAGGAACCAGTGAAGAATTTCCCAATTTTTATTTTCAGGTAAGTATACTTTCCCCACACACTAGAGAAGACATTTTTCAGGTACTTTCCAGCAGATGGAGCCAAAAGAAGAATCTTGGCAAGTTTAATGGGGACAAAGTTATAACTTTAGTGTCGCAAAAGATCTTCACCTGTGGGCCAGCTGGGCATCAGATGACCCATTCTATAATCCATAGCAACATGCACAATTCAGAGTTACACATTCACAATGTGTAACTCTGAATTACACATTCACAATTTTTTTGGCGAAAAAAAAAATTTAAAACCAGAAATAATTTTTTTTCTCCCTCCACATACCCAACATCTTGAAAAACGTCACCTCCAGTAAATTAGTCATGCTCGACTCTTTCAGATCCCGTGATAACACTTCCGCTCAATCAGTTGAGCTCATTCAGATCACATCGCCATTTCCGCTCAGTTACTTACACTCATTCACAACCTACTCCAATACTACTGATGTGCAATGTGGCGGCTTTCAAGGACAAATTCGGATATTAAGATTACTTTCACTGCACCTGCGTAAACTGCGACAAGAAAATAAAGCGATAACGTAAACGGAAGTGCTGGTTACAATAAATGCCATTTTTTTTCTATGTACTCGGGTCTCCATATTCGCAGGGGTTGTGTGTCAACACTTCCTGCAAAACGTGAAATTCTGCAAAATCTGTACTCTTGCCCAAATAGCCCCCTTGATGTTTTCGACATATGCCTGAACACTTACGCAACCATTTACAATTAACCGAAAAATGTTTAAATGTGTTTGAAAGGTTTTAATTGCGTTTTCCAATAATGAGCAACATTTTATAATCATGCTTAAAAAATACTGTATCAACATTTTATTACATATTTAAGAACAAATCAAGCACCAGGGTATTCACCAAAGGATTCATACTCCTCAGTAGAAGGGGTTTCAGAGTCTGGAGAAGAAGCAGGGTTAGCTGACGTCGACACTTGCAGTTCTGGGGTGCAAGGAGTTTTAAGCATCGATGTAGAAGTTGTCGTTTTCAGGAACATTTTGATGAGAAGCTGCTTCTGTTTTTTGTTTGAACTTGTTGAATATGGCCGTGTATGGTGTTAAAATATCACCAATGCTTTCCTTGAACTTCATTGCACGAATCGTGTTGTTGTGTTCTATTCTTAGAAGTCCGCAAGGCTTTTAACATCACGCATTTTCTGTGGTAGGTTTTCCAAGTCAAACTTGGAAAACAAACCAATTCTTCTCTCGGAGTGGTTTTTCCTCAACCTCGTCCCTGTCCCAGTTGGAACAAAACAAGCTTCTTGAGTTCACTATCCGTTTGTGTTGTTGCCTGTCCATCAATTAAATGGATGATGTCCTCAAAGTCCTCGAAACTTACGCCTCCTATTCTCCTAGCCAACTTCTTTATTTCTGTGATGGTGTTCTTGTGCTTTTCATCCGGAATGGTTCGAAATTCGTCTGGACTGAAGTCATGCACAAACTCGGGCCAAAAGTTCTTTTAACAGGCGTTTACTGACTTTTCCTGATGTCTACCAGCACGAGTTTTATTAGGAAGAGACTGTCAGCTATAGTGAAGTCCTTCCAAAACTGAACAACGTTGTTCATGGTTTCAACAAAACCGATCCATATACCTCTTCATGTAATTGGCTTTAAAGGCCTTTATTACCCCCTAGTCGAGTGACTGGATAAGGGAGGTAGTGTTAGTGGGTAGAAAGACCCCTCTATGTCTTCATTTGCATAGTCTTTTGCATCTCTTGGGTATCCTGGGGCATTGTCCAGCATGAGGCGGTTCTTTAAATGGGATCCCCATTTTCCTCTATGCATTCCTTGACTTCGGGGATGAAGCAGTGGCGGAACAAGTTCAGAAAGGAGTCCTCCATCGTCATAGCTTTTCCGTCCCACATCCAGTACACAGGCAGTGTATTCTTGTTACATCTTCTAAGACCTGTTGGGTTCTGTGCTTGGAAAATTAGGCCAGGCTTTATCATACGGCCTTTTTTTGTGTGTTTCTGTTCCTTGTTTTTTTTTTGCGGTCTCCATGGTTTTTTCCATACACTGCTATATCGGTTGTACTAGGCAAATTCCAATGTCGGTTGTGTCGTGTAATGTAATTTTGCAATGTTATGTTTGTTGTGTGCTGGCACCTGGCGACTTTGCAGTTGGGGGGGAGCAGACACCTGGTCGGCTCTCCCCTGCCTCCCAACTTCAGCCACGTGGAGACATGCCAGAAACTATCCAGACTGGGTCTCGCATTTGACTTTCTAGAAAATTCTGGAGAAGTCCAAAAGAAACATTGAACAGAAGAGGAAACAGTTGTTGATGGGTAGGGTAAAATGGATGGGGGAAAGCAGAGAGAAAGGTAGGGGAAGAAAGAAGGAGACATCCCCAAGAAAAGTAGAAGTTACAAGATCAATGAAGGAAAGTAAAAGCAAAGAAAGTCTGGACAGACTTTCTTTGTCTGCTAATCCCACTCCCATAGGAGTCATAGAAAGGTCCCACCTCTGGCTACCAAAGTCAGCTAGTCTCTAAGAGGGTTGCCTATCTTCCCGCTCTGAGCCGAGCATCAGAACCAGCAAAGATTCCAAACCAGCTGGTTTGCTGTATAAGCAAGGGAGAGCAGTTCCAGCACAGTTTCCACCCGTGGAGGTAGAGGTCAGCAGTTGACAAGCCAAGGTGAGATGAGGTGGCTCAAAATTCCAGTCCAGTGAGCAGTTGGTCCGGGTGTGTCATTATAGGTGGTGAAGTATCTTTGTTGTGAACATTATAGGTGGTGAAGCATCTTTGTGGATCAATGTTTGTAGTGCAGTTTGCCAGTTGGTAAGCACAATTATTATAGACAGCGAAGGCTGTCTATTTGGGTATTAAAGTTTGTCAGATGTAATCCAGTCCAGGTGGGTCTCTTCAGATAATGTTTGTCACGTCAGTGTGGAGAAAGCAGGTATATCCTTTGTGTTATATGGCTTGTGTAATGTGTGTTTTGTGTCAAACGGCACCAGGAGTTTCCCCTCATTTCCACGTTGCTTTCATTATAGGTGTACAAGTTCGCAGGGAAGACAAAAGATTTAAAAGTGTGTGGATTTTGTAAGTGCAGTGTTATGTATTGTTTTCTTGTGGCCATTTAGCCATTGGACCCTTGCTGAAGCCCACCATTGCCTGTACTTAGCCCCGTGGAGGCAGACCAGGTAACCAGTAATATAGTGTATAGTGTGTCTAACGGCACCAGCGGTTTCCCTCAACTCCGCATTGCTTTCGTTGTAGGTGTACCAGTTCACTGGGAAGGCCAGAGATTTAAAAGTGTATGGATTTTGTATGTGCTGGGGCCCAACTCTGTACACACTATGCCTCATGGAGGCAGACCAGGTACCCAGTAATTTTAAGTTTTCACTCTGGCAGGTCCTGCCACCTAAATTCCCGAGATTTCAGTGGCAAGGACCTAAAAATAATAATAATAAAATAAATAAATAACTCTTGATATTTTAAGGAGTCCTTTTGTGCTGTAATGTAATAACTAGATCGTATGTATAGCTTAGCTTAATTTTCAGCACTCACCTCATAGTAATCCGCTTATCTGGTGGAGGGTTTTATCACATACATAGTGGTTATAGGATTCTAATACTTTACAGGGATTATGGGTTTTAAAATTAAGTTATGGGCTGTGGAAAATTTTTAAGAAAGGAAAGTGCACCTTCCATGGTTGCCTAATAAAATTAAATTAAGAGAATTAAATTAAGAGAAAGAAAAAAAAAAAAAAAAGGGAAATATATAAGCTAATAATCGCGCACGAGCGACTTTCGAGTTTCCTCGTCTTCAGTTAGCTATAGTGGAGGGGAGGGAAGAGAGCGCGCTTGTCTTATATACGGGTTGGGTTCCCGAAATGCATTTCAGTGCACGTGGAAACTTGATACGTGCTAAATTCCAAATGGGGGAGAAATTGGCGGGAATCTTTTTGTTTAACACGTTGAGTGATGTATGGCGCTTAAACCATTCAATAACGAGGGCTTCATTTTCAAGGATTTTGTAGCTAGAATTTAATTTAATTACTGTGATGGCTGAATCGATGAGTGGGTTGTGATTATGAGATTGGACGTGTTGTGTTAGCTTCAAAACTAACTCAGCAAGTACAGAACTAACACAACACGTCCAATCTCAAAATCACAACCCACTCATCGATTCAGCCATCACAGTAATTAAATTAAATTCTAGCTACAAAATCCTTGAAAACGAAGCCCTCGTTATTGAATGGTTTAAGCGCCATACATCACTCAACGTGTTAAACAAAAAGATTCCCGCCAATTTCTCCCCCATTTGGAATTTAGCACGTATCAAGTTTCCACGTGCACTGAAATGCATTTCGGGAACCCAACCCGTATATAAGACAAGCGCGCTCTCTTCCCCCCCTCCACTATAGCTAACTGAAGACGAGGAAACTCGAAAGTCGCTCGTGCGCGATTATTAGCTTATATATTTCCCTTTTTTTTCTTTCTCTTAATTTAATTTTATTAGGCAACCATGGAAGGTGCACTTTCCTTTCTTAAAAATTTTTCTACAGCCCATAACTTAATTTTAAAACCCATAATCCCTGTAAAGTATTAGAATCCTATAATCACTATGTATGTGATAAAACCCTCCACCAGCTAAGCGGATTACTATGAGGTGAGTGCTGAAAATTAAGCTAAGCTATACATACGATCTAATAAATAAATAAATAAAAAATAAATAAAAATAAAAAAAAAAAATTAAATTAAAAATATAAATATAAAAAATAAAAATAATAAATAAATAAAAATAAAATAAATAAAAATAAAATAAATAAAAAATAATAAATAAATATAAAAAATAATAAATAAATATAAAAAATAATAAATAAATAAAAACAATAATAATAAAATAATTTAATAGTATTGGGAAGTAGTCGCTGAAAGGTTAGGCCGAAAGGGGTTTTCGTATGCAGTTGGAATTTCAACATGTTTTTTTTTTAAATTTTGACAGTGTATGGAGTGTTCGCTGGTATGAGATTGAAAACAGGGGGAAGTCAGAAATATGGAGCCAATGGGGAAGGCGACCCCAGGTCAAAGTGTTAAATTTAAATTTAGACTGTGTGGGGTTATGCTGTGAAAGCGAACAGAGTAGGGGAGAGACTGAAGGCTGGGGAAAGGAAATAGGAAGTAAGGGGGCAGATAGAGAAGGTGACCCCTGTGGTCAGTGGGGTAGGCCCATGTCCCATCAGGAGGAAAAGGAGGGCGGGAAGGGGAAGAGAAGGTGAAACCATCTCCTCCCCTCCCCTCCCCAGGGAAGTGGAAAGAAAGTACCGTGCAAAAGAGCACAGGTTTAGGATCTCCTGTGGTGTTGGCAGGAGATCTGCAATGAGGTCAAGTCCATGGTAGGTCTTCTATTTAAGTTCTACTTCTTCTAAAGACATGTCAATTTCTAGGGTTGTAAGTCATTCCTGGGACAAGTCCCGTACTTGCAGTTCAGGTTGTTGAGGTTGCGCTTGCAGTCTACCATCAAGTTTTTCGGTTTTAATCTTCTTCCGTTTAAAGAGGAGAAAGGCTGGTTGGTGATATGTTTTGTCTTTGCGTTGTCATGGTCGAGTTGCATTGTGTATAACAGTGTATGACAATTTGTATCCTTCTTATTGCAAAGAGGTCCTGGGCGAATCGTTACAATGCTTTATAATCTTCTTCCATTTCAAGGAGGAGAAATTCTTGTCCTCTTGGAACAAAAGGGAGATTTTGTAATTAGAATACATCTTAGGTCTTCGTAGATGGGACAGTCAAACATAAGATGGTTCCAGTCTTCTGTTTCTCCACAAGTGCAATGTGGGTTGTCTGTGAGTCTGAAGCCAGTGAGCTTTGCATTGAAGTGGCCATGCCCTGTTATTAAGTATGTTGTATGACGTCTTAGAAGCATGATGGTGATTTCGGGTATATTCTATTTGTCTGTGGAAAAAAACTTGCGGGCGATCTCTCCTTCTGTTTTACCACACCTGTAGCAGGTGGTTCTGTAGGTGCACTTTCAGTTGTAAAAGTTGTAAATCAGTTGTAAACTGATTTACAACTGATTTATTCAGCAAGGTAACTGGGACTCCTTTGGAAAGGTAATAGAGCATTCCAGTGCTAACGATTTCTAGGTCTAGAGGGAGCATTCCTGTTATTACTTGTAAGGTTGGAGTACTCACTGTACTGCAGGTGTGGGTTATGGCATGGAGGATGAATCGCTGGGTAGAATCCAGCATTCTTCTATTTACTACTAGCGTGGTCTTATCGTACCATATGGCTGAGACATATTAGATTGCTGGGATGAAAACGGTCTTATAATAGAGTGCCAGAGTTCAGTTGTTGACGCCTCAGTCTCTACGTGAGACCCTGGTTATGAGGGCCAAGTAGTTCCCGATCTTCGTTCTGGTGTATTTAAGGTGTGGCTGAAAGGATAGTTTGCTCTCTAGGAGAATACCTAAATATTTGAGCTGTGGCTCCAATTTTATTGTGCTCTAATCAATTTTAATTTGGGGTGATCTATGCAGGTCCAGAGAGCCTTTAAGGAGAATGGATAAGGTTTTTGCAGGTGATATCATGAGAAGGTTCTTTGCTGCCCAGGTTTGAAGCAATCAAAGGGTATGGTTGGCCAGGATCTCAAGCTGAGCTCTTGAGTTTGCTTCCACTATAAGGATGATGTCGCCTGCAAAAGCCTGGGATTTGACTTCCCCCAGATCCATCCTCAAGAACTCATCGAAGACAATGTTCCAGAACAATGCGCCCAGCACAGACCCCTGTGGACAGCCTCTGTAGATCTCTATATCTATCTTCTTGTACGGGGTATGATCTCGACCTTTCTCTGTGATAGGTAATCTTTTATGGTGTTGAATAGATTTATTGGCATCCTGGCCTCCCTCAGCCTGCCGAGAACACTCGGCCACCAGAGTGAGACAAATGCCCCGGCAAAGTCGATGGAGGTCAGTAGGAAGTATTTCCTGCTGCATTCCCTAGCTGCAATGAGCAGGTTTTTCAATACATCTATCGTGGGGGAACCTGGTTTGAAGTCCTGTGGCTTCGTAGTGCTGGGAAATTTTTCTATGCAGTAATCTTTCGTATAGTTTACTTACCACTGTTAAAAGTGCAATGGGTCTATACGAGTCTGGATTCTCTAGCTGTTTGGTTGGGTTCTTGAAAAACAACTTAATATTTTCTGTCTTACATTCAGTTGGGTATTTTCCTGCTTCCACACAGCAGCTAAACAGATCCAGCAAAAGGGTCGGTGCATATTCAGCTACCTTTTTAACAATTTCCGGCTCGATCACATCTAAGCCTGGACATTTCTTGGTTTTGATCTCTGGGACGGCTACCAGGAGCTCCTCCCATGAGAAAGTGGGCTCCTGCTGTGATGTGTCATAATTCTGGTTTTCTTGGCACAATTGGTGCTGTTCTTATTGGATCGGTATAGCTGAGTCCTTGAAATTAATGCCGAGAATAGTTTCCATTGATTGCTCCCAATTTGTGGTGAGCATTCCCTGCAGATGTTAAAACTTCGCCCTCTGGGGAGTTTGTTGATGGTGGCTTCGCAAACCACCCCCAGGGGTTAGCATTTCCTGTAGTGGAGACTAAGTCCTCCCATGATCTCTTTTTACTTTTCTTCATAATTTCTGTATAATGATTCCTGCAATCTCTGTAGTGCTGCCTAAGCACTACAACTTCTGCAGCTGGCCAGGTCCCCCATGCTCTTTGGCAGTCTTTCCTTCTTTTAATTACTTCTCTCCTTAGTTGCTGAGTCTCAGGTGTCCACCAGGGAACTGTACCAGGCAGTGGGTTTTTTTCTTTTTACAGCTGTTGCACTGGCACTTGTAATAATTTCTATAATTTCTGTTACCTTGCGTTAGCATGAGTCAGGATTACTCCATTGATCCAGCATCTGTTGGTTATTTTCTACCATTGCAGTCAAGGAGTTCCTAAATCGCATCCGGTGTCCAGAGATTTCTTGAATTTTCTAGAAGGATGGCCAGAAGTTCCGGCAGTCTAGAAACTTCTAGATCTTCCTTGTGACCTCACATCTACACCATTTATTCGTCGCACTTCACCTGCCATTAATCGCCCCATGAAATTTTTAAGAGTGCACTCCATTACTCGAGTGCCTTCTCTATTGAGTACTGGCCCTTTCTCAAGTGGGTTTTGTTTCGGTCTATTGTTCCTTCCGGATGGAGTGCTGCCTATGCTCTGTGTACATTAACTACGAACTGCTCCAGATCGGGGCTCCTATTGTTTCGACCCTTCCAAACCGCTCCCTCCCCCGTTGCTACATTAATCCTCACCTTACTTAAGGATAATAGGCAAAAAAACACAATTACAGCTGGTAATTGCCTCAACTACCATATTCAAAATCTATAAATTAGTTAAAACATGATATATTTCGGAATGCAGACTGATTTTAAAATACTTATAATATTTCCAATATCGGTGAACCCATTATTAATAATCGTTATAATAATAGGAATTGTAAGAATAGGAATTGTAAGAATGTTCTTACAATCCTTAGCGCCCCCATAAAATTTATATCCCATATATAAATAAATTTTCCTTCCCGTATTCGGCGACTAAGTAATCGGCGACTCCTTTATTTGCCCTACTTAATATTCTATATACAATTATAGACCTGTACATTACCTAAATGTATATTTTGGCTTCACTAAAACTACTCCCATCCCATACTTTCAAATACTCCTCCTAAATACATTTGTTGTAGCCTGTTTATCTCTTTTAACTTGAGGGTGCTTTCCCCATTGGAAGTTTCAGTTTTGTGTTTCCATAATCCTTCAATTCTTTTTGCCTCTGTTGATTCATTTAAAAGGTTGTCATTCTCATGTGCCACTTTCTTCCTTCATTTAAAAGTTTGCTATCTTCATGTCTCTTCCTTTTGAGACGTTTTCTTTCCAGAATTTACATTAAACCTTTCTCTCATTTCCAAGACTCCCACGTGTAACATCCTTCCATTTTCTTGGCACTTTCTCTCATTATTTCTATTAGTTTTGTTCTTCTTTAATTCTCTTAATTCTTCTTGTACAACCAGAACTTTATCAACAGTGTTTGCTCTACCTTTACACCTTTTTGATTCCTTCACAATCCTTCCCTTTGAAGATTTCCCCCCTTTCTGTCTCATACTGGGCTCTGCCGCCTGTATTTCGCCTTCTTTCGTCTACTTTAGGACTATCACTACCGAAGTTAATGCTGCCACTTCCCAGATCTATCTTGGTTCCATGACTGTTTACTCTGTTTGCCGCTAAATATGAATGGGGCACCAAGTTTTCACATCCCTCTAGTCTTACCTTGTCTCTAACTATATAATCGGTGTGAATTTCTTCAGCACGTTCCCCCTTCACAAGAAACTCGCGGCAACATCTCACGTCTCCCTTATTTGACCCTTTGCAGTATCTGATGAGGTAATTCCACATTAAAATAGACCTTGAGGCTCCTGGGTCCGCAAGAAATTTACCTGGTACTCCCCCTAAGCTGCCATTTACATATAACAGGTCGTTTCCCCTGCCGTTTTCACTTACAGCACCTAAAGATATGTTTTTTTCTTTGGCTGTGTTTACGTGTAATGCCTGCCTTTACCCGCGGACGTGTCTAAAAGATCGATGTCTCTTAACTACGCCATTGTTAATGTGCTGTTGTTCATTTGTGACCGTCAATTCTTACTTTTGACTTGGACAGGGAAATTACTCCAGACAGCATCGCTGAAGAAATTTTGCACAGGAACATTCGAGACTCGACCCAAGAAAAAAGAGACAAGGAGCAGATAAAACCAAAATACTTGCACCAAGTCAAAGTCTCCCAACCTTTGCAATTGGGTAGTGGATCTCTCTCCACAAGCGTAGAACCAGCTAAAACTTTAAGACAGGATCTTTATTGGTTGGAGCAGCCACCGCTTCAAGGAACATGTGGCTGTTCCTAAATGCTTCAGATGCTGTCGTTTTGGGCACACCACCCACACATGCACACAGACGGATGCTACCTGTGGGCATTGTTCCCAAAAAGGGCATCATTATAGCAGTTGCCCAAACAAATCATCTGCTCCGACGTGCGCAAACTGCAAAGCAGTAAAACTGGTGCATCCCATTTAATCAGGGACAGCATGTAAATAGGACTTTATGTCCTATTTACATAAAGGCAAAGCGAAACCAACAACTGAAGACCGACTATGGTAGTGAGGCCTAAGCCATTCAATAACACTGTTATTAAATTTATAAAACTTAATGCTCAGCGAGCACGTGCAGTAGCGAAGGAAATAAGGAAAAAGGCAGATGAAGAAAACATTGACATATTACTACTGCAAGAACCATACACCCACTCCAAGAAAGTTAGAGGCTATCCTCTCACATATAAAATAATTCAAGCAGGTGAAGATACTCCCTGGGCTGCCATAGTCATCCGGAACCCGAACATAATGGTCACCAAAATCTCTTCTCTCTGCACAGGTTGGGCAGTGTGTGCCCATGTAATTGGCCCCTTAGGTGCATTCTATTTAATATCACTCTATTGTAGACCCAGCCAAAACATCGACCCAGCAATTGACAACCTAAGAACTGTTACCCCTACTCTACCTAACGCTAAAATCATCCTGGAGGCAGATGTTAACTGCAGTTCTCCTGTTTGGCACAGCCTCCCAGCTGACCGACCTGGTTGCCATAATGGACGGCTTTTGGAAGACTTTCTAGCCACCTCACCATTTAATATAATAAACAGGCCCAATAACCTCCCAACATTCTCCAGTACTATGTGAGAGTCTACAATAGACATAACAATTGCTACAAGATCAATCTTAAGTAAGGTGTCGGGGTGCCAGGTAAATGAAGCCTGGACCGCCTCCGACAATAGAGTAATTACATACAGCCTCACAAGAAATATAGCATCAACTCCTATTCCGCACTACGATATCAACCGCTATGCCATCAGCAAAGCCAATTGAGAGCTGTTCACCACTTCTCTCCAGTCAACAATCATGGATCACCCTTCTGATATCCTCTCCCTGAATCCCGAGCAGCATCAAAAGCTTATAACTAACATCATCACCCTCTCCTGCAATCAATCTATGCCCAAGAAAAAACCTCTTCCAAGTGCTGTACCATGTGGTCTCAGGAACTCGAACGTCTACGCCGGACTGTTCATAACAAGAGGAAAGCTTTTCAGAGAGCTCGCACCTCTTGGCCAGCTACTGATGTGGAAGCCCTTCGTGAAGACTACAAGAGGACCAGGAACCAATACACTTCCTTGATCAGGCAGCGAAAAGAACTACATGGGAGCGGCTGGTTACCACCACTGGTAACACGTACCCTTGGGGAGTGGTGTACCGAGTTACTACCAACAAATTGCCAAGAGGAGAAGTAGTCCATTCCACAATAACACCACGAGGAATCATGACAACGTCATGGGAGCAATCCATGATGAATATCTTGGATACTCTCTTTATCAGCGACGCCGACCATCTCACAACACAACAGCAGCAAATTTGTCTAGATAATGACAATTACCACATTGACTCTGTGAAGGAAGAATTTAACACAAGAACTGCAGCAAGCCCTTGGCAAAATGAAGGATAAAAAATCCGCAGGACTAGATCGCATTGAACCAGAAATACTAAAAAAAGGTCGCCCAGGTAAATCCCCAATTTCTGCCTAACCCAGGGATCCTCCCCAGAAAGCTGGAAAATAGCTGAATTAAAGTTAATACTGAAAAATCCATCGAAGCCTCCAGAACAGCCTAACTCATACCGACCCACTGCCCTCTTGTCCACATTGAGCAAACTACTTGGACGCCACCTCCATACCAGATTCCTAACACACTACATAGAAGCTGGCCTACAATCCAATTCACAGTATGGATTTTGCCCAGGACGCTGCACAGAGGATGCTCTCAACCAAATAACCCAAGCTACAGCCAACACTAATTACAAGTACTTTCTCCTCATAACCATTGACTTTGCCAGGGCCTTTGACATGCTCTGGTGGCCAAACATTCTTCGCAGGCTAAGATTGGCACGCATACCAGCCAACTTATACAGGTGTATAGAAAGTCACCTTTCCAGCAGGAAGATCACCATCTCCTGACCATACCAGAAGCTCACCAAATCTATCTACAGAGGCTGCCCACAGGGTTCGGGCCTCGGCCCGTTCCTCTGGAACATCGTCCTTGATGAGTTACTTGGTCTGGATCTGGGCCCTGTTACCATCTCCATCGCAGCGGATACCAGAGCAGCTCTCGAGGCCACTGGAAATCAAGCAATACAGATCTTACAGGACTGGGCGACTCTACAAAAGCTCCGGATTTCTCCACAGAGGACGCAATCCATACTTCTCAAAGGCACCCTACAAATATCAAGGCCTCCTCAGATCAATGTACAAGGAAAAACCATCAAGCTGGTAACTTCCCTAAAACACCTGGATGTCATGCTGAATTCAAAGCTCTCCTTCTTCCCGCACCTCTCATACCTTCAAGAAAAAATTAGAAATTATGCAGCCTTAATCGTCCGAGTAAGCAGGTGTGACTGGGGTCTGAACCGGAGAACATTCAAACTCCTGTATAACGCTATATTCCTCCCTGTTATTACAATCGGATCCGGGATTTGGTACCATAGAGCAATAATTGTTCGCAATAAATGCAAACTGGAAACAATTCAGCGAAGTATACTGCTTCCCATTACCAGGGCCTTTTGCACAGTAAGTTCTCCGGCCCTCCAGGTTCTTGCAGGTGTCCTCCCCCTTGACTTGGAGGTTATCCGTCGAGGATTGCACTACTGCCTGTCGCGGGGAATCCCAGCTACCATCTTTGGACATACCATCGACACCCGCACTGACTGTAAGCAAGAAAAGAAAAAACTAGCTGCCATGCTACTACAAATCTGGCAGACAAGATGGGAGGAGACGGACAAGGGCCTGATAACTAAGAAATTCATCCCGGATGTCAAACCAGTTTATCCAAAGTCGCCGCCTTGGTTCTCTCCTGGCCTCTACTGTACATATATTATAACTGGACACGGCTCTATAAATCATATGTTGACTACCTTGGGAATCATCAATACTGTAACCCCTACTGTACATGTGGAGAAATTGAAGATTGGGACCATCTTCTTTATAACTGCCCAATTTATAACGATCTTCGAGGAATACTGTACACCAGACTCCAACACATACCTCAAGGACAGGAGCACCTGCTAATTTCTGAAGAACAATATTACAACTCATTAACAGAGTATGCACATAACCTCTTTTCTAGGCGCAGGGCTCTACAACCAACTCAAGCCAGGGATGGAAACCTGTAAAGGACTTACTGAAACTTGAAATAAAAAATCTGTACTTGACTGTTTTACCAGCATCGCCTTGCTAACCCTGGAACATCCAGAGTAGGATTACCTGCTAACTTTCCGTATGGTTGGGTAGGCTCCAGTGGTCTAGACCACGCCACCGAAAAATATGTCACACTCAGCACTCTCGCTGAGTGGTTTTTCTACCCTTCTGGAGTTATCCCCTCCCCATTTTCTCCTGGTGTGGCATATGCTCCACTGTCAATTTAGGGGATGCCCTTACCTACATCCCCTTACTCTTACTTTCATCCCCCATCTTCTTCCGTACACCCTGTACTGCCGCACTCTACCTTATTTTTTATTTATTTTTATTATTTATTTACTTTAAAAATAATATTTTATATTATTTTTTATTTATTTTATTTTATTATTTTTTTAATTTATATATTTATTATTATTATTTTTATTTTTTTTATTTTTTATTATTTTTATTATTATTATTTTTTATTTTTTATTTATTTATTTTTTATTTTATTTATTTTTTTTTATTTATTTATTTTTTTATTATTTATTTATTTTTTATTTTATTTATTTATTTTTTTATTTATTTATTTATTTTTTATTATTATCTTATTATTTATTTTTTATTATTATCTTATTATTTATTATTTCTTATTTTTTTTAATTGTTCTCCGTTCAGGAAGCTCAGGCGACCCTGACGGAGACCTGCCAGAGAATAATGGGCAGCCTGGCTACCTCCTAGTGGTGTGTGCGGGCAACGTGGGGTCCCATCTGGGGTCCTACGGCCAAATGCCAGGTCACACAACAAAACCCAACACTTTTTCTGGCATTTACAGTGTTCTGTATTTCTTCCTAGTGTACATATGGCGCAGATGTGGGAAACCACAGGTGGCGCCCGACCCTAACACTATGCACACTATGCACACTATGTTCATTTGTGTACTCACCATGTTTAGCCCAATGCCTTTCCTCTCTGTGCTGGTCCATGTTTCTGGGGTTTTAAAGTGTGGCTACCTTTCCTGCCTATCTTTTGCGTTTTCCCCATTCCTTTCCCTTTTTATTACTGCCGTCAATTCGACCAACTGTTTCCCGAGCAGTTCGATCTGTTTTTATAGATTTTTTCTTTCCACACAGTCATCTTTGTCTGGTCGAAGGTTCTCATTCTCGATAGATATTTGATGTAGGCTCTCTTTCTTTTCTTTCCTAAAATACATGTCTAACCTCTCCTCGCCACGTGCTAATAAAGGGCGTGTGTCAAGGAAGACGGACTGAGTCTAAGGAGTTACAACCGGTATTTCTCTTTCACTCCGGCTATGAACTGTCCTATCAGTATTTTTCCAAGGCCTGTCTCTCCTCTATTTCGATTTCTGTGGCAAGTTTTACCTCCACAAACTTTCTGTGGAATTCCTCCACAGTCTACTTACCTGTTTGCACACAGTTATTTAAACAATTTATCCCTTCCAGAAATGTATATTTCTTTTGGAATAGATTTTTCATTACTTCCCCGAAATTACTAAGGGTGTCTATGTCAGTTACTTGTATAGCTCACTGGTATTTAGCTCAGGCTTCACCTTCGAGTTAGGCACCTCCGTAGCCAGGTGGGCAGGAGCAGCAGTGCGTAGCACACGCTTCTTGATTAAACTGGGGTTCGAGCGCGTGACCACCGAATATGGAGGATGCGGAAAGGTCAGAGAATGACCACCGCATATCCCCGGAGCAATATGGCCTTAATTGCTAATGCTTCAAAAAAACAAACAAACAAATCTTCAAGTTCATATTCAGCCATTGCTACGATTTCTATGTCCCCTAGGTTTTCGTTCTCTTTGGCTGCTTCCAGCTTTTGTAAGAATACTTCTACCCTTTCCGTGAGTTCGCCCTTAAACAATTTCAAATATTTGCTCATTTTAAATTTTGTTCCACACTCGTGTGTACATTGCTGCCTAACTCAACCGAACTCTCTCTCTCTCCCATTCATCTCTCTCACTGGTTGCCATCTGTGACCTTAGAAGCATTGTTTACACTATATATCCTCTAAAATTAATAATTTTTCGATTATTCTAATTAAAACAATGATCAACGAGAATTAATCAATCAACAATAATCAACCTCAATTAATTAATAATCGTCCCGTTTAACTAATCAACAATTCATTAATTGATGCTTGACACTCAATTAATGGTCTACCTGTTTAATCAATTACAATAAAAATAAATTACACTCTCAATAAATCAAAATTCACCATGATTTAAAAATCAACTTTAAATCAACCTAGTTAGTAATCTATTTGTCATTTGTTAAACATTCAACCTTTAATCCTCGTAATTTAATTAATTAGTAATTTCTCCATACTCTACTATTAATTTTCTGGCTTGCCAACTGGTTTTAATGCATAGGTCAGTAACTATTATTTTCAATTTCTGTCGTTCTGAACCCAGCCTTCCATCGTGAGGATTTATCCTCGCTCTGACTCGCCAATTGTGTAGGGGGAGTGGCGATATTATTATTTATATATTCCAACTACCTTATTATATATGTCTTATTCCCAATTACAACCTGTGGCATACCCCATGACGTGACAAGTGGCTGGAAGAGGGAATAAAAGAGGATAGATGAATTACTAACAGAAATCTGGCAAAGAAGGTGGAATGAAACCACCAAAAAAGCGATACCCATAACTTTCTTCCACTAGTGACAAAAATGCACCTGAAAGCCCCACCGTGTTTTTTTTCCCGGGCCTTAACACTACGTATCTACTAACGGACCATTGCCCGTTTAAGGAAAAACTAAACATGCCAGGCATAACAGAAGATAGAAATTGTACTTGCCGTGAACCCGAATCATGGACTCATGTCATGCATGAATGTGAAAATTGTGACGACATAAGAGCGAACCTCATTACAACATCCAGTACAATCCAATTAACTAAGAATCCGACTCCTGAATACACAAGAAGAGTTTGTAGCGTTTACCACCTTTGCAACTCAACTATTTACAAGAAGGAAAACAATTATTGCGCTACAACCTGTCCAGCAGGAAGACAACAACAGTCAATAGAAAAGCCTAAACTTAGAAGGAATGGATGAACCAGAACAATGGAGAAACTCAAACAAACCAGAATCAAAGAAGAAAATTTAACAGTAGAGAAAAATGCACCATTAGTTTCTAAAAGACTAATCAAAGTTGCTCACAGGAAAAGGAGGAAACAACTATCTTGAGAAAAACTACTCCAGACAAGACAAGTCTCGTCACACTGATGAATTTCCTGAAAGAGACCAACACTGAAAGGTCCCAGAGCTAGAGCAGAGCGCCATTTGGCTCTCAGATCCTTCACCTGCAGGATCGTCTTTAAACCCCATTTCGTCGCAGAGGGAGAACCCTCTTCCTCCCTTGCCACCCTTCTTTCCCTCTGGTGGAGCTTGAGCATGCTCCACTGAAAAACGGGAGGTCATCTTCTCTATCGACTCCTTTGCTTCCTTCTTCCCCCCAGTCTTCTGCCTCCCCACCCAAAACTATCATCTTACATAGCGATCAGCCCAACATCAAAATTTAAGACACAAAAATTTATGCCAGACCTTTTAGGCCTTACAGACTTTCAGTGTAAACCCCAAACGATGTTTATAAGAACTTTAACTAACTAAACTACGCTCGCGACTTCTCCAATTTATTTTATTTTATATATATAATTTTTTTTTTTTAGGTCTTAGCCACTGAAATCTCCCGAAAGTAAGTGGCAGAACCTGCCAGAGTAAAATATCCCCACTGGGTACACTAGGCCAGCCTCCCCGTGGCAGGGTGTGGAAACGTCAGGTCTCGCGAGGGGCCTGGCGGCTAATAGGTCGGATATACAAAAGGCACAACACACGACATAGCACATGAACAATACATTTAAAAAAAAAAAAAAAAATCTCAGGCTTACCCGAAACATAGAAAATACGCCGAGATGGGGGAAACCCCAGGAGCCGTTAGACCCTCAACACACCTTACTCCCAGCACAGTCCACACGATGAGGAATCCGGTGGCATAAGTTTTAAAATGAATCTCATTGTTAAGACTAATTTTAAAAGAAAAAATCAGGAGCAGTAAACTTGTGTGACTAACCAAGTAGGCAGACAACGCACCCTTCGGTAAAAAGTAATTTGATATGTATACTCTGGCAAGTCCTGCCACCTAATTTGCTGAGATTTCAGTGACTAGGAATTTAAAAAATAATAGAAGGTGGGCGCGATTAATGGGATGAGGCGCTAAAAGATTAGAGACCAAGATGAGGTGATGCGCAATTTTGAACATTTAGATTTCGTTGTATGGGGCATTCACTGTGAGGTTCAGTCAGAGTGGGGAGAGACTAAAGGGGGAAAAGTCAGAAATATGGGGCGAATAGTGAAGGAGGCCCCAGGAGATCAGTGAGGCATGCACATACCCAATCAGGAGAAGAGAAGAAGAGGAGTGGCAGGGAGGGGAGGCGACGGTTCCCCTCCCTGCCACTTCTCTACTTTCTTCTAAGTCCAATCCGATGTCAATTCGTATGTGAGTCTTGTCCTGATTATGGTGATCGGAGTCGTGCCCAGTGAGGATTCTTTCCAGGAGGGAGGAGGGGGTAGTTCCCATCCATAGTTGATGGAGGGGGAGTTCTACGTTCCTTCCCTGCCAGAGTCATTTCGGTGTTTTTGTTCCAGTGTTAATCCAAGTCTTTGGCACATGTTATGTCCGTTTAGTGTCTATTCCTTATGCATTGTCTCCTTGTTGTTGCTTTCCATCATTTCCTCTGTGCCGTTGCTTTATTTATTTTCTATACCTATTCAGGCATTGTGGATTACAATTTCTATTCGTCTTCTGTTGAAGGCGTCTAGTGCGAAGCGCCTGAGGGCTTTGTATTCATCTTCTGAATCCAGGAGATGGTACTCTTGGTTTTTTGACAAGTATTTGATTTTGGTTATAAGTCTGCATCTGTGTTCTTCATAGTTTTTGCAGTCATACATACTATGCTGCGAAATTTCCAGTTCCCCATAGGTGCAAGTGGACTTCTCTGTATTCCCAAGCGCATTAAGTTTGTCCTTAAACAGGCCATGGCCCGTCAGTAAAAAGGTTGTATTTAACCCTGGGTAGAACCATGATGGTGCTTTTGGGTACATCTTTGCAGCTATCGGTATGAATCGCCTTGTTACTTGTCCCTTGGTGGATGTCTCCCATCTGTGTTGCCACATCTGCAACAGGTGAGCCACCATTCTTTGCTTCTTTGTTTTTCAGTTGCTAGTTAGGTCCAATGTAAGGCCATAGATAGTGGCTGGCATGGCCTTTGAGAGTAGATACAGCAGCCCACAGCTGGTCAACTAAGGGTCCAGTGGCAGGACTCTCTCCAGGGCCTAAAGGGCATAGGTGCTCACCGTTTTGCATGCTCTAGTGATAGTTAACAGTATATTTCATTGGATGGTGTCCAGTAGTCTTCATTGTCCGCGGTTTCCGTTTTCTTGAACCAAATTGGTGATCCATAGTTGATCGCTGGAATGAATATTGTTTTATAGTAGAGGGACAGTGTTTTTCTGTTGAGTCCACAGTCCCTACTAGATGCTTTTGCTACGAGTGTGGCATAGTTACGCAGTTTTCTCTGAGGTAAGTGGGTTGGGGTGTAAAAGGCCAGTTTCCATCCACGATAATACTTAGATATTTGCTTTGTTAATTTAATGGTGGTTCTGGCTATTTTTATTTGCAGATGTCTAAGGAGCCAGTTGGAGTGTGGGCACTTTGAACCGATTTTGTCTCCATGATCCTTTGCGTGGATGATGTAACAGATGACATCTTTGATCACATGAGACACCTCTCTCTGACTTCGGTGCGTTTTCGTTGCCAGGGTGCGCTGCACGTACTGTCTGAACAAAATAATAGCTCATCACAGATCACGACTATTGTATTGTTCAGATTCTTTTGGCTCCATCTGTGAACTTTGCGTTGTGCGGAAATGCTTCATTTTTTTCCAGTACAAACAGGTGTGGCAAGCGCAACAACGACCTGCGTACGTTTCGAGATGATATTTTGATATATATCTTGGTTCTATCAAGCTTTTTCAACCATTTGAAACCGAATTTTTAGTTTTTAAAAAATCTTTCGCTGCATAGCTCTGATGTTGTTAAGGGATATTGTTAGTTGTTATTTAGGAGCATTAGCAACTAAGGCCATATTGCTCCGGGAATATGCGGTGGTCATTCCCTGACGTTTCCGCATCCTCCGTATTTGGTGGTGATGGGCTTGAATCCCGGTCTAATCAAGAAGCGTGTGCTACGCACTGCTGCTCCTTCCTACCTGGCTACGGAGGCGCCGTTAAGAGATATAAGATAAATTCTTCCAAATTCATTGAATGTGGATCTGAATACCGGTTTCTTGCTTTTTAAATGTACATAGCACCTAGGTTAACAGTGTCTGCGAAAATTAAGTTGTTGAATAAATAAATTTTCTGTTTATATTCCAGCACGACAACCAAGTCAGTAGGGTTTACAATAAATTGTCAATACAAATATTTATCGTAGTTAGTAGTCACGGGCTTGAACCACGGTCCCCTCAAAGAAAGAGTGCTATACATTCTCGCTCCTAACCACTGGGCTACGTAAATTCTGGTAAAAAGTTTGACGCTTCCAGTTACAAAAATTTAGTAAAAAAAGTTCAACTGTTCACAGTATATTGAAAATAACGGGAGCAATCACCATGTAAAAGATTTTTTTCATGTCATTGAGTAAACTCATTCGATTTTTATCATTTGAATGAGCTCCTCATATTCAAATTTATCTTGTATTATCCGGAAAATGCTTAAAATTAAGAATTTTAAGTTGCTTTTTTCACGTTCGTTGTGAAATGGTTACAAATGTTTGATGGATAAGTGAAAAATTTATAAAAATCAAAGCTTTTTACTGTTTTGTGTTGTAAACTTATTATTACTACATACACAATGATGTCACATGCTCTTCTGATGATTTCCATCGTTTCGGGCCAAAAGGACCCACTCACAGTTGTAGAGATTGAATGTTACTTTTTTCTCCCATCAGCAGTCAACAAGTTTTGATTTTAAACAACAAGTCAGTGCAGCTTTATGATAAATATTTCAAAATTTGTCTAGTTTTAATATTACCAGCGAGTCGGTATGAATTACAGTGAATTCCGGTTATTTGGGCCACCGGTTAATCGGGTCAGCCGTTTATTTGGGTAAAATCCTAAAAAACAGAACCCAATCGAGAAAATAGCCAGGGTTTACTTCGCTTCATTGGGAAAAAATGGGGCAGGAGACCGAAGCACTGAAGATTACCCTACGATTGTCTCCGACCGTACCACGTAGTTCGGTCGGATTTCTGGAGGTCACAACCATAAAACAATAAAAACAATTAGCAGTCACATGTTTATTGGGCTATTCTGTTAGTGAAATCTATCATAAATTGATAGTAAACTCGATCTTATTGAATTTGCGATAATACCGACAGCTGGAATTCTGTGGGTTATTATGGTAAAATGTGTTTACACTTCTATGGAATCTTCAATCATATAAAAAAAAATAATTTTCAGAATCTTCTCTTCATTTCTATTTTTAAAGCTTCGTAATTTGTTACTCCGTTCTCACTTGCGCGTGTCCTGTTACTTGCAATTTGCGTGTGCCCTGTTTTTTGTTATTCATTTTTTACTGTTTTAAATATTAACTCCCACCCACAAATGACATTGAACAGAAATATCAACTAGTTTAGTTAGTATGTACATTACAGCGTATTAATTATTCCGATTATCACGTATATTCTTACGATTTTCACGTATTTAATTTTTTAATTGGTAAAGTAATAAAGGGTAAATTTGTGCTTAATATATCTTTGCTTTTATAGCCTGTGGATAATATTCCTCCTATTTTCGCTAATTATAATCGCTGTTTAGTAGAATTAAAATTCAATTCACAAACGTGATCGCAATGACCGGCGCTTACTGCACATCGTATAGTGAGCGGTACTTTGCTATGGTGACTCCATCGTAACGTGATTCGATTGTACAGTGAACCAATTTTAAAGGGGGGGGTACATTGTGTTTTTAACTATTTACGTGAAACTTCGGATAATTGGGGCAGCCGTTTAATCGGGCCAAAATGCACTAGTCCCGATGTGTCCCAAATAACAGGAATCGACTGTATTTTACACTCGCTTTGCTCAATTTTTGAGGTGAGAAGCATAAAAACCATTGGGTTGGATTGAAATGTGGGTGAAATCGCGTTACGTTCATGAAAATATCCAAATTGAAAGCGGTAGGGACAACGGCGAGCCCTGTGTCCATCGCGAAAGATAAACTTTGTTAGAAAAGTTCGATTTCGTACAAATTCTAACCATCGAAAAGAATATAAAGAATAAACAGGACAATCTGGTTGGACACGCAAATATCGTAATTTCTAAAGTGAGAACCGTAGTTTTCTCGAACTTTCCCATTTTCAGTGAAAATCTTATGAAGCCTTCATAAGCCTCGTGAAGCTTCAGGCTGTATTATTTCCTAACGGTTAAAATATGCATTTCACCACAAATGGGTTGCGGAAATAAGAAAATCTGATAATTTTAAGGGAATATATCGGGTATTTTCTCATTTCTATTGCCATAGAAGAACGATCATGCATGAAATTTTAAAATTAGATCTGAAAAATAGGTTCTTAATCTATGCAGTTAACAGAACCAATAGAATTTGTATTAACCTGTTCCTTTTTACATAATTTTTAACTAATAAGTTCTTTTAGCATTTATTTAGGAATTAAAATGTTAACATCAAAATTTTATATAAAATTAAATAGAGCTCTTTATTGTTTTGTTAGCCTGTTGATTGAAAAATATAGGATTAAGCAAGATTACAGGTTGTTTATAACGTTTTTGGGTTTTTCGAAGAATTCCAGCAAGATATACCCCTCATTGTTCAGCATGTTTACAAGACTTGATATTTTCTCTCGAAATCTAAAAACACTCATTCAAATTCTGAATTAACAAATACTGAATTACAGTGGGGAATATAACATTATATTGAATATACTATTATATTCAACCAATTTACAGAGGCATATGGCGCTACTGATTTTGGGTTTTTTCCCGGAATTACCTATATCGAGCTTTCCAGGAAGTAGATGAGGATTATAGACAAATTATCATGTAAATTACAGCGTTTCGCACAAATGCAGGGAAAAGTTTTGAAAAAATATTGTGCATATCACTTAATTTTTTGCTTGTGATTGTGTGCAGCTGGTTTTTGATTAATTCAACTTGCACATGATCACAGTTTTATTTCAGTTGCCTTTAGCCATGGGGTTGGTGTTATTACAATTTCTGTATCTTCAAATGGATTGCTCGTGTTGTTTTTAATGAAATTTTAACCCTCTATTCAGATTCTTGTGTTGTTATTAATGTGAAGAAGAAACTTCCAGAATTGATAAAATATTTGCAGCAAAAAGAAGACAACGAATCAGCATTAATCGTGAGCTCTGGGTAGTATACAAATTCAAATACAATCCATTCTGGTTCAGCTATGTTTGTGTGTAAATTTTTAATCAGTGGAAAGACAAAATGTAAACTTTGTGTGTACTCTGCTAAAACTAGGTGACTAGTTTTTTACGTTATGATAATAGCATGATTTAAATTCCTTGTATTTTGCTTTTGAACTTTCTCTTTGTGTGTAGTATGTTAAAACTATGTAAATAAGTAAAAATTAACTACTAAATTAATTACTTAAACTTAACATCACCATCGAATTTCAGTTACAATTTTTTGTGGAGTTCAAAAATTTTTCCATATTGCAAACAAGTGATGAACACTTTCTCGAACTTTCTTGAAGACTCCAAATGGAAAATGAAAAAAAAAAAAAAAAAAAAGGCTGGACTCTCCTCGTAACGATATGTTATCTGAATTGCTAACTTTATTATTAGTATCCGCCTGACCTGTGCAGGTTGATATTGTCTCTTTAGAATTTCAATAAAAGTTCCTTAAAACTTTGTCTTCAATGAAGATTTTAGAATTTTAACCAGAATAATAAGAACTATTATAGTTTGGAAGTTACAATGTTTACCTTATAATTTTCACACATGGGTTTCAAACTTTTGGGAAATTTCCTTTAACGTTTTAATTTCTCCTTAGAATTCGTCTCATTGAAATTAATTTCAAACTTTATAATTTCACATGATATAAATAACTTACAGGTATATTATGTTTAAAAAATGAATATTTCTGAGCTTTAAACACAGTGTGCAAATTGTTTCATTTAACTTTATAATTTCTCCGTGAAAAGAAGAGAAATAATCAAGTTAAATTAAATTATGGATAAATGAAAAAAAAAAACACATTATTTGTGTTCAATAAGAACAATAATTAATTTAAAATTGAGTTCAAAATAAATAATGCTTTTTAAACAGTTTTAAAATATTTTTTTAATTAAAAAATATGTGACCGTTAATTAAAAAAAATCTGTGTTCAAATAATCAAAATAAATGAAATATTTCTGCTCATTAATTTGTTGATTAAAAATAATTTAAAAAAAAAGAAATAAAAAGCCACACATTGTGTTCGAAATAACACTAAATAATTTGTTGATTGAAATAATTAAAAAACAATTAAAATAAAAGCCACACATTGTGTTAAAAATAACACTAAATAATGTATCTTATCTTATATCTTATCTTCTTTCACGGATTAGGCGATCCGCCTGTTCTGATCTCGAAGAGGTCTGCCCATCTTTTCCTCGGTCTTCCTCTGTCTCTTTTTCCTTTTGCTAATTTAATGTGTAAGCTAATTTACGGCATATATTATCTTCCATTCTTTCTACATGTTCTTTCCATCTTTGTCTATATTCTATAATTTTTTCATTAATTGAGTAAATCTTTAATTCCTTTCTAATATTTACGTTTGGTATTTTATCTAATTTTGTACCTCCTTTAACATATCTTAAAAATGTAATTTCTGCAGCTTGTGTTCTATTAATTTCTCTTTGTTTCGGTATCCACGTTTCAGAACCATAAAGAAGTGTTGGCATTGCTGTTACTTGGTAAAATTTCAATTCTGTTTCTTTCCTTATTTTCTTAGCCAGAGTTCTTTTTAATGTTCCACATATATTTTGAAATTTTGCCAATTTCTGGTTCATATCTACTTCGACATCATATGTTATATCACATCTTAGATATTTAAAATGTTTTACTTGTTCTAATATTTTATTGTATATAACTATTTTTGTTCTCACCGTATTTTTCCCCTTAAAAGTAATTGTTCTAGTTTTCGTTGTTGATATTTTAACTTTATATTCTTCTGTTACTTGGTTTAATTTAAATGCTACTTTTTGTAAATTATCTTCACTATCTTGAATAATTACTTGATCATCTGAAGTGTACTAATCCTATTCTTTGTATTTAAATATATACCTGTATTAATTTCTTCTTTCCATTTGCATATCATATCCTCGATATATATGATAAACAACGTTGGTGACAAGCTACATCCTTGATTTATTATACTTTCTTCTGTTAATTTATTACCTGTATCTATTACTATTTTTGTTCTTTGATATAAATTCTGTATTATTTTTGTAAGATGCTTTGGGTATCCTTTATTACTCAATATGCCCCATAGTTTTCGTCTGTTTACTCGATCAAATGCTTTTTCATAATCTATAAATGCTAAATGCGTTTCTAAATTAAACTCTTTTCGTTTTTCTATTATTTGGTTTAATATAAAACTTCCTTTTCTGAATCCTACCTGTTCTTCTATTAATATTTAATCAGAGATAATTTTAATTCTATTATTTATTATTTTTCTATACATTTTATATACTGTATTTAGTATGCTAATCCCTCTATAATTCTTTGCATCATTTCTATTTCCTTTTTTAAATTTTGAAATAATTTTTGCTATCTTCCATTCTTCTGCTATTTTGTATTGTTCCCAATATAAAATAGCATTTTATATTGTTCCCAATAAATTTTTAGTATCCTGTCTTTTAAAAAAAATCCTCTGTTCTTGATTATTTCTGAATTTATACCCTCCATTCCTACTGGTTTCCTATTTTTTGTACCGTTCAATGCCTTTTCCAATTCTTTCTTCGTTATCAGGTTTTTGTCACTAACTGTATCTCTTCTATTTGATATGTTGGGTCTTTCCACAATTCTTCATAATGCTTTTTCCATTGCTCTTCCTTCATTATTTTGTCCTAGTGTCTCTTTTGTTATCTCTTGAAGTCTTTTTCTGTGCTGTTCAAGTGTTTCATCATTTTATATGCCAAATTTTGTCTTCAATGAACATCATGTTCTATTGTGCTTATAAATCTATCCCATGACTTTGCTTTAGCCTTCCTTATTATATCTTTAGTTTCATTGCGTTCTTATTTATATATTTCTTCATTCTCACTTGTCCTGTTTTGTATATATTTATATATTTATCTTGTTTTTTTTTTTTTTTTTTTTGGTAGTTGTTGGCGCATAGGCTTCTGTGGCCATAATGCACCTCCCAAGATTTTTGCAGTACATTGATCCAAGCCCGAGGCGGGAATCGAACCCGCGACCTTTGGGTTGCCAGGCAGGCACTTTACCCACCCGGCTAGCCCGGTCGGCTGTTTATCTTGTACTGCTTTAGCTATTTCTTCATTCCATATCTTTACCCCCTCTTCTTGTAGTTTTTCCTGAATTGTCCTAGTGTCTCTTTTGCTATCTTATTTTTACTTATTTCGTCTTTAATCCTTTTTTCATATAAATTTTGTATACTTTGTCTACTTCAAGAAGTACATCTACTTCTTGAAGTAGATATACTTTATAACCCAATTCTTCCTTCGCATGTTTAATAGCTTTTCTCCTCTTCCATTTAGCCCATAACTCTATTTTTGAAGCCACTAAAAAATTAATATTATATCCTCTAAACACCCTAGTATCTCGACATTGTTTAGCTAATTTTTGATTTACTATTACATAGTCTATTATTGATTGTGTACCTCTTGCCGACCATATATATTTATTTATATCACGTTTTCTAAAAAAATGTGTTTGTTATCTTTAAATTATTAAATGTTGCAAAACCTCTTAATTTATATCCATTTCCATTTACTTTATTTTCTCCATATGCCATAATATTTTTATTGTCTTATTCCCTACCCGAGCATTATAATCTCCCAAAATAACTACATGGTCCTTTTTTTACCTTCTCATCTAATTCTTTTTTGTAACTCTAAGTAAAATTTATCTGTTTCTTCCTCTTTTCCATTTTCTGGAGCATAAATTTCGCTTATACATAAATAACCTCTCTCTAATTTAAATCTTCTTGTTATTATTTATTATTTATAAATGTGTAGCTCTGTATTTTGGTTTTCCATTTCCGATCTATCAATATCGCTACCCCTCCACTAGCTCTTTCCTTTTGATCTACTGCACTGTATATAACATAATCTTTCGTACCTTTTACTTTTTTCTTTGTTTCTGTTATTACTGCTATATTTACTTTCTTCTGTTTTAACTGTTTAAGTAGTTCGACTTCTTTATATCCAGGGTGGCCCTACCGGTAGTCTAGCTACCGCCAGCATAGCTCTCTAGGTCATTGGGATATTCAAGCCTCTCCACCACTAAATAATTTGCTGATTAAAAATAATTAAAAAACAATTAAAATAAAAAGCCACACATTGTGTTCAAAATAACAGTAATTTTAAAAATTACTCTTCGTAAAATTACTTTAGTAATTTGAAAAATTACTAAAGAGTTCGCGTTGCATTCTAATACTAGTTTTGCAAGGTTGTAAATAAATGCCTTATTAGTAAGTGGTTAAGGAATTTGCATCTATGTTCAGACACTCGAATTCAGCAGAATTATTTTTATGAAAAAACGCATGGCGTCATCCAGCATCAAAATTTAAAATAAAAAAAATTAAATTACCACATTCGACCAGCGAAAAGCATCATGGGAAATAAAAAATGGAGTCCTCTGACGCGCAAAGCATCATGGGAAACGCAAAAATATTCAGAGTGGAGATCGTGCAAAGGGTCATGGGAAGGCAAAAGCAACCGAATGGATCGCAAAGGATCATGGGAAGGCAAAACTAACCGAAGAGATCGCGCAAAGGATCATGGGAAACAGATAGCGACCCGGCTATGAAAAAATATCTGCCCCCGGAAGAGGCGAGTCACGTTCCCAGTGACGTCATCAGCGCAAAGAATCATGGATGACAATATTGGTTCAAAGGGCTCAGAGTTTGTCTTGGTTGGTAAGATTTTAAGCATATGTGTTTTCTCTCCGTTTTGCAGGGTTTGCAGTGTTTCATTAGCCCGTTCTGGAGCCCCCGCTTCCACTGTTAGGATCAGATCATACGCGAAGGTCCAGGGCCAAGAATTCCCCAAGATCCACGTTCCACAACAGCGGCCCCAGGATATGTCATATGACCAGTGTAAGTGTAAGTATGTTTAGGGTAAAACGGCACCAGGGGTTTCCCCCATCTCCACGTTACGTTGCTTTCATTGTAGTGAACCAGTTCACTGGGAAATGCCAGAGATTTAAAAGTGTGTGGGAATTGTTCATGTGTAGTGTTCTGTACCGTTGTTCGTCTGGTCATTTAGCCGTTGGACTCCTATTGAGGCCCGACGTTATCCCACTTACGCCCCATGGAGGCAGACGAGGAACCCAGTAGCTGTAGATTCACTCTGGCAGGTCCTGCCACTTAATTTCCTGGGATTTCGGCGGCTAGGACCTAAAAAATAATAATAATAATAAAAATATCAATAAATAAATAAATAAAATAAAGAAAATAAATAAATAAAAAATCTGCGCTATCATAGGGGTAATATAAGTTTTGGGCGTAAGGTAATTTTATCATGTTAAGGTTTTCATGTGTGGGGCTTTCGCTATGTTGAAGGTAGAGAGGGGAGGAGACCGAAGATTGGGGGGAAAGACAGAAATACGGGGCCAATAGAGTAGATAGCCCCAGTTTTCAGTGGGGCATGCCCATGCTACATCAGAGTAGAAGTTTGGGGATGGAGGAGAGGGAACATAAAACGATCCCCCCCAAAGGAAGTGGGAATAATATATGGCCTGTTGCATTGCTGCAAACTACCAGCGTAACCCGATCTCGTTTCGCCTTGAACTCTGGAGCCTTCTCTTCAATGGCTATATAGGTGCGCTGAGGCATCTTCTTCCAGAATAATGACGTCTCATCGACATTGAAAACCCGTTCAGGTTTATATCCTATTCTCCTCGATGAGCTTCTGGATTTGCGCAGGGTAGGCCTGAACAGCCTAGGGATCAGCTGAAGCAGATTTTCCTGTTTTGCTGGACGAAAACACCCAGTTTCTGGGGGGGGGCTTACTATCTATGCCTGAGACCGACTAACTCAGCCACGGAGTTAAAAAAGTCATTAAAGTTTGTCGTGTCATCGACGGGATTCGAACGCGGCACATTTCCACCCGGGGTGTGGAGGACGGTAACGATACCACTGTGTAACCCACGCAGACTTGCGTGTTACCCGCGCAGAAATGAACAGTGCTTTCTCCATTTTTAACATCACTTTATCACGTAATAAACATATTTAGCAGTAAGAATTCCACCAGGTTGCACTGCCTCTGATCTCAGTTTCTTGTTTCCTTATGCATCGTACGGTACCTTCGTTGATAGTGAAATGCGGCCTACGGCCGCGTACGCGAGCCCTTCTTGACATTTATCTAGAATCGCACTTTCTCGTTGAAATCCTTCACTTACTTAGCCCTTGTAGACTTTTGTTCGTCACTACTTAGAACCCATTTGTATTCACGTAAGCACAGTAATATTTTAAGCACAAGTCGCGTAACATACACTACACACAAAGGTCACAAACCATCCTACTTTGATGACGCTCGTTGCGAGACTGAAGACGCTCGTGCCCCACCATCACTCACCGTGAATGCAGCGAGCAACAGCCAAATTTTTAGTATGATAAATTCCGAAACCTCCAACGGGAAAACACGAATCCGCACATACAGATCCCGCGAATATGGAGACCCGAGTGTATTGGTTCAGGACTTCATAAAAGTGATAACATTACACGAATATTAATATTATACGTGATCGCAATAAGAGCAATGTTACTGGTTGAAAAACATCACAGGTAAAGAGGGAATACAAGACGGATGAACATCTGCTTAATCACTTAACTAATTTATCTTCTTTCATCCTTCCTATAGAAATGATGGAAGAAGAAAGCAATCATAACATGGTGGATGCATATATGCATTTACCACATGCCCTACCATTAATAACCAGACGCCTTTCCGTTAATAGTTGAACAAGTCATATCTAAGCACATGTCAAACACAACTATAAATATGGTTGTGAAAAGAGACAGTAGTAGGATTATAAACGCAAGATTCCACGACTGACGGAAGTGTTGTGGTTGTTATTGTTGATACTGAGGTAAGCCTGTTGAATTAATTTAAATAGTTTACAACATTCAGTCAGAGTAAAACAGTATTTGTTTTAGAGCAATAATGTTGTATCACTGGGAAACCAGGAAAATAAAATAAAACATGGTGGAGGCATATATGCATTTACCATCTCTTTCACACCTGTAACACTTTACGCCTTAAGCTGGACAATGAAAACAGAAGACAGAATTCAAATTGGGAAAACGCCAATTTGAATTGTCTGCTTTTTTCATTGCCTTTGGTTTCATTGTTCATTGCGTTTGAGCTCTGGTGCTGGAGAAAGCTGTGTCGGAAACCATTGTCAGCGAAAGTTATGAGCAGAGAGGTTTGGATCGCATCAAGCCAGAAACATCATTGGAAGGCAAGATTACCAAGCTACGATTGACATATTTCGGTAACGTAATGCGATCCAATTGATTGTAAAAATTGATTATTCTGAGAAATGTCAGTGGAACAAGGAAAACAGGTTGGCAAAGAACAATCTGGCTCGACACCATCAAGAGCTGCACTGGCATGTGCATGAAGAACTTGAAAAAAGCTGTTGAAGACCGAACAGGATGGAGGCAGCTCGCCCATAAAGTCCCGGACTGCGACTGAATGAATGCAAAGAACAACAACAACTCTATCCTGCCATTAATAGCCAATTACCTTTCCGTTAATAGTTGGTCTCCTCACACATGGTAGCACTACTGGCTGCTGTCTATGCTGAAAGCAGTATGTGCTCCTGGATTTTATCTCGAAAATGTGGTATTAAAAAGAGTTATTTGATTTTCTTGTGATCATCTTGTTAACGAAGTTAGATTGTAGCATGATTGTGTGTTTTTTCACGATATCAGGTAATATTTAACTTCTTAAAGACATTAGGTTATTGGAACCTTCTTCGTTCTAACCGTCAGTTAATTGTTTACCTATAACGTAAATACTTAAATTTTAACTGGCTATAATTTAAAATCCTGATGTTTGAGACTGGAAGAACCTAATTAATAAGAACGGTCTTACTGTTCTGTGTGCCATGGTTTAAATCCGAGGAAATATAGTGGAAATTGAATATTGTAGTGGTACTGCGTATTATAATTTAATTTTGATTAATAAGCACGTTAATGAATAAAATGAGAGCTAACAAAGATTCTGTGTCAGGGGAGGGTAACAAAACAAATCCACTGTTAAATCCAAGAGCTCCCCAAGATTGAGCCTTTTGTAAGTAATATCATCATCAGCCAAAAAAAAAAAAAAAAAAATAAATAATATTAAGAAATAAATAAATAAAAAAAATTCACACAAACATTCCCTCTAAAAGTTTTCAATATACGCAAGAAAATTTGGGGTTCTCAAATAAACAACATGGCTTTACTTCTGCTCTTGGTACAGAGGATGGTTTAAAATCTTTGGTTAAATTGATTAGAGATTCAAATGCAAAATACGTTCTTGGCATTTTCATTGATTTTGAAGGGGCTTTTGATAATATCTCTTGGAGACAGTGTGTTATTGATGCCTCGCCTCGCAAAATGCTCCCATCAGCTTTATGGCGTCATAGTGGATTATTTTAAGGAAATATCTTTTATGGTTAAGTCCAGTTGGAATTTGGTAACTAGATCTGTTATTCGAGGATGTCTGTAGGGAGCTGTTTTTGCTCCACTAATGCGGTCTGTTTTTGGTCCAATAATGTGGAAATTGGTATTAAAGGATTGGCTACAGAAATAATATAGTCATGTTCATATGATTCCATATGCGGATAATCTGGTAATCTTAGTTGAAGGCCCTTCACGGCTACAAATTGAATAACAATTAATGAAATAATAAAAGATCTGAATGTTTGGTGTGACTTATATAAATTAACAATATCCACGTCAAAAACAAAAACATTATTGCTGAAGGGGAAACTATCTGTTCGAGGAGATCCTGATCGGTTGTGAAAGTTTAAAGTCCTTTACGAATATTATATATCTTGGATTCTTTATGGAGAGAGATTTGTCACCCATATCAATTTTCTATCTGAAAAGGTTGCAAAATTTGGTAACATGATAGCAAGAATTACTGGGAAGTATTGGGGATTAGAAGTAGAGCACTATGCCTGCTTTATGACTATGTTTTCCTTCCTATTGTTTCTTGTGGTATCTCAGCTTGGATATAATGTGTTAAGTTTAAAAAAATACGAAAGAAAACTGTATTCCGTTCATACGATGATGCTGCTGAAGATGGCTCTAGTTTGTAAAACAGAACTATCTCCACCAATGTGCTACAGATTGTCAAAAGGAAAATGCCAATTGACCTGTTTCTGATGTACAGACTAAAGACTTTCAACATTCTGCGTGGAACTCCTTTTATTTTTCGTGATCTTCAGTTATATTTGACGAATGATCCTAAGAATGAGGCCAAGGGAATCTTAGATACCTTAATAACTTTTTGGAATCATAGATGGGTTAAATCAAATAAAGGTGAAATAACTCATATGTTCTTTCCCTCTGTTGTTGATGTTGTACCAGAAAAATGGTTTGTGCCGTTTTTATTAAACCGAGTTTTTATTAACCGGTCATGGATCATTTTTAGCAAAGCTGAATCAGCTGGGTGTTTCGAAAAGGTTGCAGTGTCATTGAACGGCTCTGGAGACATGGAGTCGTGTTTTATATTATTGTCATGAGTACTCAGATCTCTTTTTATTAATGAATTTTTATTTGCTAGTCCTAGCCTTGCTCAACTCACGGAGGGCGATGGCTCAATTAATTGATGAAGAAGATTTCAAAACTTTTCCAGGAAATTATTCCAGAGATCAGTGCTGCTTGAACTTGAGGAAAGAACAGTGGAAGGCTTATAGGCTATTGATTCTGTGTAACAGTTGAAGATGCTGAAATAAACTGTGTAATTGACCTTGTGGTTAATGATCAACATGTTCCTTTGTAAACAGGGTAATATTATTGGACAATTTATGAAGCTACTTGTGGCCATACCTTGTCATATGGCTCATTGTGCCATGTGCTTGTCTTGTGGTTCCTTCTGCCACAATTGGTATTTCTGACTAGTTCTAATATGTGATGAGATATTTTGTCTGGACATTTTACATGTCCATTTCACTTTATGACATTGTAATTCATATGACTTCGAATCTGTATATAATATAATATAATAGAATATAATATAATGTAATAAATCTGTATATAATATAATATAATATAATATAATATAATATAATATAATATAATATAGTGTAATAAATCTGTATATAATATAATATAATATAATATAATGTAATAAATCTGTATATAATATAATGTAATATAATATCTTATTATATTATAGAAAATAATAATAAGTGGATTTGGCAGTTTCTGGCTAGGGCCGCTTGTTAATAAAAAAATGTAAAAATATTCAAACACGTGTCAAAGACGACTATAAATATGCTCGTAAGCCTGAGAGGAGACAGTAGTACGATTATGAATGCAATATTCCGCTACCTACGGAAATATTTTTGATGTAGGGTTTCAGGAGTATTGCCGATAAGGCCATATTGCTCTGTATAGTGTCCATAAATAGCGCATATTCTGTAGTCGACTTTTTGTTTGCTGGATGAAAACCCATATTTCCGGGAGGAAAAACCATTATACCCCTGCCTGAGACCGACTCAGTGAGCTACGTTGTGAAAAAGGTCCATAAAAATTCCTCACGTCAACGATGGGACTCGAACTCAGGTCTTTCTCACCCGGTGTGGGGGTGACTGCGATTCTACCAACTGTGCTATCCATGAGGGCTCCAATGGAATTAACAGACCTCCAGAGTGGAATGATAATACGATGTCACATGAGGAATCAGACTGTACATGACATTTAAACAGCACAAAAGATCCATAGGTCGACGATTAGTGAGGCCGCAACTGTCAGCGCCAGTGAAGTGCGTAGAACGCTGCATAATATGGGTTAACACGGTCGTGCAGTCGCCACAATCCACTAATCACCTATACTAATACCAAACACTGTCAAGCTTGGTGTAAAACCCGCCGTAGATCAATGGAGAGCCTTACTTTGGAGTGACAGCTCACGGTTCATGGTCTACCAGTCTTGACGCTCGTGCCTGGGTGTGGTGAATTCCTTGAGAAAGCTACTTACTGCACTGTATCGTCCCGACAATGAGTTTGGCGACAGTATGGTGATCTGGGGTTGTCTTTCTTGCTTTGACCTGGGAATATTGGTTATTTTGGACAAAACTATGAATGCTAAGGTCTATCTAGACGTCGCGGATAATAATGGGATACCTACATTGTGACAGCATATCGGGGAATAGTGTTGGGTAATTCCTTCAGAATGATGAATAGTGTAAAGTGAAAAGTGTGTTATTGTCATACGACACCAGAGGTTCCTCCATCTCCGCGTTCTTTCATTGTGGGTGTACCAGTTCGCTAGCAAATGCCAGAGATTTAAAAGTCTGCGGGAGTTCTTCATGTGTCGTGTCGTGTACCGTTGTTCATCTGGTCATTTAGCCGCTATACCCCTGCTGAGGCCCAATGTTGCCCCACTTACGCCCGGTGGAGGCAGACCAGAAAACCAGTAGACTCAGTTTTACTCTGAAGGTCCTCCCGCTTAGCTTGCTTTCCTGAGATTTCGGCGACTAGAAACTAAAACAAACAAACAAAAAAAAACATTAGGGTAGTAACGATGTACACACACATATACACTGTGCTTCCACTCTATTAGGTACACCCCAGCTGTGCACACAAATGGATTGTCCCACAACGTTGAAAGTCACATGACGGCAGTTGTGGATATAAATGCAGCAGAGCAACCATTAGCAACTAAGGCAATATGGCCTTAGTTGCTAATGATCCTAAAAAAAACAAAATAACAAATAACAAACTGATTAATCCCTGCGCTGAAGGGAAATACTACACATTCCGTTGTCACACAAGCCTCCCAAATCAAGTGCATGGTATTTGGCAACCACAGTATAATTGGTGCCTTTCTATAGCCGTGCTGTCAACTGCATGGTGACCAATACGGTCTGGCAACAAAGGATATAGATAAAGAACGAAAATAACCTGCAAAGTTCCCAGTAAATAAAAGTTTCTCACCCTGAGATCCACTGTAGTATTTCTACTAAAGAGTGCACTTTTCATAAACTAGTAGGCACTGTAACCGTGCAACCACACTGGTGGTAAGTGGTAAACATCCTTGCGTTGGCGTGGGGGTATAATCGCTAAAGTTTTTATTCCGAATTATGGGCGTAAAGGATTTTTGGAGCATTAAGTTTTTATTCTGTGGGGCTTTCGCTACTGCAAAGATAGAGGTGTGAAGACAGGAGCCTGGGGGTGATAGACAAAAATATGGGACCAATAGGGTAGTAGCCCAGTTTTCAGTGAGCCATGCCCCAACAGAGTAGAAAATGTGGGATGTCATCTACAGAGTAGAAGATGTGTGATGAAGGTGCCTAGGGCGCCCTCTTCGGGTCGCCGTCAGTCTGTTGGCAGTTATGCTGCTTTTAGCCTCTTAGTTTTCAGTGTCACTCATGGGGGAAATCACAATCCCGGTGTCTCTTCCAGCGATCAGCGTGCTGCTTTTAGTCTCTTCTCTGTTTTCAGTGTCACTCATGGGGTAATCCCCGTCCTAACGTCTCTTCCATAAGTCAGCATTCCACTCGGTCAAGTTTGGTGTTCCGCGAATTTTAATTTTTTGTTTCATCTGGTAGCGTATATTGTCAGTCTCTATGTTGATTGCTGTAGATTGCAATTAACATTTTCCTCCTGGCGAATAGATCGTGCGCGAAGAGGGAGAGCGCCCTGTATTCTTCCTCTGAATCCAGGAAGTGGGACTCCAATCCCTTCGGAAGATATCTGATTCTTTTTATGAGTCCTCATATTGTGGATATTCATAAGCTATGTGGCTGCAGCTTTCGCTCTCCCCACATGGGGAGAGCGAAAGCTGGAGCCACATAGCTGGGATCATCGGTGAGGCCGAGGCCGAGCCCGAAAAGCTTTTCTTTGCAGGGGCCATATCTTGTTAACAGCGTTGTCACGTGGTAGCCTCTGAAGTACCACACCGGTTGTTTTGGCTATATCTTGCGAATGTCCGTCCGGCAGGAATTTGTGTCACTTCGCCCTTGGTGGTCTCAGTGCACCTTCTCTGCCAAAGGTTTAGGTGGTGGGTAACCTGACTTTTTCATTCTTTAGGCTGTTCGATCAGTCGTGTAGCCCTGGTTGGTGGCAGCCACTCCCCTGGACAGCAACAACAGCAACGCCACCTGGATTACCTCCAGTTCCATGGGAAACGCTCCGGCAAGCACCTGCAGTGCTAGGGTGCTTACTGTGCTGCAAGCTCGCGTTGTCGTGAGTAATATGGTCCTTTGGATCATTTCAAATGTTCTTCTATTCACACCAGTGCCGCTTGGGAAAGCACACCGCTGCTGCATAGTTAAGAAAGTAGGCTAGTAGGAAAGTTGTTTTGCAATATATTCATAGGGTTCTATTTTTGAGACCCCATTCCTTCTCTGTGATCCTGGCTACTGTCCCAGAATAGCCACTGATTTTTCTCCGGATGTATTTCAGATGCTGCTGGAAAGACAAGTTATTATCTTTCCAGCCTAAGTAGTTTAGCTGGTTCGCAAATTTTATGGTGACATTTTCAATTTTGATTTGCAGGGGCCGCCGCAATTGTAGTTTCCCTTTGAGGAGGATTGATGAAGTCTTTTCTGGTGAAATTCTTAATTGGTTTTTGGAAGCCCATTGTTGTAGCCTCTGTAGTGCCCGGTTTGCCAACATCTCCAGCTGGGCCCTGGAGTCCGCCTCCACTGTCAAGGTAAGGTCATCTGCGAAGGCATGCGCTCTCACGGGTCCCAGGTCCATTTAGTGTCACAGGAGTGTCCCCAGAACCGACCCCTGCGGACATCCTCTGTGCACCTCTCTGTGAGTTTCTGGTACTGCACGTTTATCTCCACTTTTTTTTTTTGGTTTACACAACTTTCGATGACTTTATACAAGTTGATCGGCACTCGGGCCTCCCTCAGTCTCACCAGGGAGCTTGGCCACAAAGTGAGTCAAACGCACCAATAAAGTCGACAGAGATGAGCAGCAAGTAGTTCTGTCTGCAGTCCTGCACTATCTTGAGCAGCCTTCCAAGCGCATCCATAGTAGAGGTCCCCAGTCTGAAGCCATACTGGTGTGCTGCTTGGGGGCCTGCTGTTTCCTAGCGATTTGTTATTCTTTTATGGAGCAATCTTTCAAACAGCTTGCTAACCATTGGGAGCAGTGCGATCGGTCGGTTGATTGTCGTAGTTTTTGTTTTCATGCATGTTTTGCTGTGCTGGTAAGATTGGAATTTCTGGTTTTAGGAATATTGCGTCCAGGATGTTATTCATGGACTGCTCCCAAGTAATGGTAAGATTTCCATGCCGCGTCCTGGCAACAGCAGTCACCTCCCCCAGTTAGTTTATTACTAGTTACCTTGTAGACTACTCCCCAGGGGTTAGTGTTTCCAGTTGTGGAGACTAGCAGATCGTGTTGTGTCTTTGAGTTTGAGGCTAGCTGGGCGGACGTGTTTGCCTTAGCTCTGCAGGCGGTTGATTGCTGTGCTAATTTAGTGAGTTTAATCCCATCGTAAATTTGTGTTCAAAGTTATATTAATATTTATTCAGCGTTATTTACTAATCAAATAGTTATTTCCTTAACCTGGTGAAAGTGCAATAATTACAGTATCAAGTTACATACGCAGTATCAAGTAATATAGTCAGTGACAAGTACAGTGTAAAGTCAGAGTATTAGAATTGGATTCGAAATAGCGGGAGAAGTACAAGGATATTGTTTGATGATTTGGTTAATTTGCTACGGTGATTCTGGATAAACGAAGGTAAATCGATTATCCAGAATCGATTATAGTAGGAAGCCGCAACGTGGAGGGGGTGGAAGGGAGGAAGATTCCAGTTCTTTCCCCCTAACTTCTTCTTCAAGGTTACCCAGATTACCTGCTGATTCAGTGCAAAAAAGTGTTGGTGGCTAAGTATTTGAAGTCAAAAGTTGCAAAAGCTAGAAGTGCGGTTTCACTCCCCCCCCCCCCCCCAAAGTAAGTGAAGATAATGGTGCGGTAAATACGTCGGAAAGTGTGGGAAATCTAGCAATTGGTGATACAGGGGAGAAAACTGTGTCAGTGAGTGTAGGAACCCCTGTGGTTAGTGAAGGCTCAGGGCCGAGTATGGATCCTGGAGCCTTGATTGAGAATATCACTGAGGGGATTGAGGAGTTACAAATGAGTGACGATCCTAAAATGGTTGAACTGACAAATTTTCCTTCGGGGAGTTTTGATAGCTTCTTTGGAGATTGTAGTCGGAAGAGTGTAGCTACAAATGTCAGGGAGAGTGAGATAATTATTTAAAAATTAGTGAGCAGCAAGTTGGTTATGGTGATGTAACCACCATTTATGAACTGATGGTTAAATTAAAGAAAATAGATTGTACTACTCACGATTCTAATAAAGTGATGAAGGCTACGTCAAACTTCATATTAGACAAATGATTGGATATGGAGGCTGTGACAACTGCAATTTTAATAAATAACGAGAAGATGAAGGTAAAGAATGAGGAGTTACAAACAAGAGTTGCTTTTCTTGACGACTTGTTGAGAGGATTGGAAATGGGAAAAGTAGTTGAGCAGAGTCCGCATCAGTCATATGCTGGTATAGTTGGCAACCATGCTAGTCAGAGAAAAAGTAGTAACGATTGTACAGCTCACCAAAGAGTAGAAGGGGATGCTGGGGTTGAAGGTAAGAACAGAAAATTTAAGGAGAAATTTGATACAACTATTATTTTGAGGGCTGATAAAGAGTCTAGCTATGTTGCTAGTCATGACGTTAAAGATGTAGTGGTTGCTGCATTGAATAAGGAATGTATGGATATTAGAGTAAGGAACCCCTGTGGTTATTGAAGGCTCAGGGCCGAGTATGGATAAGAAATAATAAGAAATAAGATGATAAGAAATAAGGGGGTTATTTTGGAGACAGAGAGTAGTGAGGATTTGAATAAAGTAATAGGATCTGGGGAACTGTCAACTAAGGGGATAATCCCTGACAGGTTGAAGCTAATTGATCCGTCCATTTTGATATATGATGTTAGTAAGGAACTTACCAAGGAGGAAATATTGCATGATTTATATGCTAAGAATTTCAGTGATTATGGTTTTTCTGAGAAGGAGGTTACTGATGGGATGATATTTAGGTTTAGCACAGGGACTAAGTCTAAAATGACAAACTAGATTGTGGGGTTAAGCGCGAAGTTGTACAAGCGTTTATTTGACAAGAACAGGGTATATTTGTGATTTGCATCTCATACATTTCGTGCTTTTGTCGTTATGAGTAAGTGTTTTCGCTGCCTGGGATACGGTCATCTCCCCCGATGGTATTCTCCACCTTTTCGCGGTGGAGGGGGGATAGCTTAGCTACTGGTAGGGCCTCCCAAGCCGGACTGGTCAAAGGGTAGGGGCCAGACTAAGAGAGATACCCCGGCCCTCCAGGTTAGGGGTTGCTGCAACGGGCTAGCTCCTCGTTCAGCGTAAAAAATACACAAATGCTAAACGACCTACAAGTGAAAATGAAAATGGACTGCACTTTAGAAAACGACTCGGCAAACGGAAAAGGACTATGATTTTGGGATGCTGGAATATTCAAGGGCTCTCAACTAAAAGAAACTTTCTTTCGGATGAACTGCAAAAATTCAAGTTAGACATCGTCGTGTTAACAGAGACAAAGAAAAAGGGATGTGGAGAGGAAATAATGGGACAATACTACCATTTTTGGAGTGGAGTTGATAAGAGTGAAAGAGCAGGAGTTTCTATTGCTATGAAAAAGATATTGAGACACAACATCAAAAACTGGCAATTTATTAAGGTGTAAGGTATATTGTTGTCATGCGGCACCACGGGTTTCCCCCATCTCCGCGTTGCTTTCTTTGTGGGTGTACCAGTTTCCTGGGAATGCCAGAGGTTTAAAAGTGAGTGGGTATTGTACCTGTGTAATGTTGTGTACCGTTGTTCATCTGGTCATTTAGCCGCTGGACCCCTGCTGGAGCCCAGCGTTGCCCCACCTTCGCCCCGTGGAGGCAGACCAGGAAACACCAGTGGGCGAAAATATACTCTGGCAGGTCCTGCCGCTTAATTTCCTGAGATTCCGGCAGCTAGGACCTAAAAGAAAAAAAAAAAATGTACACATACACATATATGCACATATACACAACACTGGTACATAATATATACGCATTCATGCAGTCGTAATTACTTTGGATGTTTGCATACAGCACGTGTGCATGCATTCATATGGCAGGAGTAGGGCAGTGCGTAGGATAATTAGGCCGAGACTGGGCGAAGATTATTTTTGGGCTAGATTAAATTTAGTTTGTAGGGCGCTCGCGTCGTGTATAGATAGAGTGGGAGAGGGGAAGAAGAAGGTTGGGGGAAAAGGAAAAGGTATGGGGACACAGAAGAAATTCTCCCAGGTGGTCAGTGAAGCATGCCCATGCCTCACCAGAAGGAAAGGTGGGGTAAAGTGTGTTTATGGTCAAGCGGCACCAGGGGGTTCCCCCATCTCCGCGTAGTTTACATTGTGGGTGAACCAGTTGACTGGAAAAGCCAGAGATTTAAAAGTGTTTGGACTTTGTATATGTGTGTGATGCCTTGTAAATGTTCATCTGGTCATTTATCCGCCAGACCCCTACTGAGGCCCGACGTTGACCCACTTTCGCCCCGTGGAGGCAGACCAGGTACTCACTAGTATATAGTTCACTCTGGCTGGTCCTGCCACCTAATTTCCTGAGATTTCAGTGGCTAGGACCTATAAAAAAAATCGCATATGCGTCGCGGGAAGCGCTAGGAGAAGTCCAAAATGTTGGGCAAAATTAATTTCGATTGGTGATTTTAGATCGTGTGGGGCGTGTTCACGTTGCTGTCAGATAGAGTGGGATGAAGGCGGAAGACTGGGGGGAGATAGACAGAAATATGGATCCGAAAGGGAAGGCAACTCCAGTTTACAGTGGGGCATACTCATGCCCCACCAGAGGGAATAAATAGGGTGGCAGGGTGGGGAAGGGGCAGCAAACTCTCCCCTCCCCACCCTGTCAGGAAGAGGTGAGATAGTGAGCCAGACAAGGGAGCCGGCTCAGGTTACCAATGTGGCTTGTGTGCATAGGTGGAAGCAAACCAGACCGCAGGGTCAAGTCCGCACCATCCAGAACACTTGAGGCCCAGCGGAGGCGATCCAATGTTGGTTTAGCTGAATAGGTTGTGCAAAATGTCATAGTTGGGAGTCATTCATGGGACTGTTGTTCCGTCCGGTAGTCAATGTTCTGGGAAGTGGAGTTTTGTCACTTCTCAGAAGAGTTCCAGTTTTGTCCTGCATGAAGGATCAAGCAGTCAAACCTGGCGTCTGGTTGGGGGTCTCTGAGAAGCTTTCTTTGACACGTCTATTCGAAGTTTGCAGGCAGAGGAATGGTTAATCTTCTGGCATACAGGTTCTGGGCAAACTTGGTGAATGCTATATATGAGGCTTCATCTTCAAGTAAGTAGTGTTCCCCGTTTTTGGGATTAAGACGCACTTGGATGATTAATTCAACACGATCTTCATAAAGTTCGCAGTCATACATCTGGTATCCCCAGGTCTCCACAGAGCCACATGCACACATTGGGCTGTTTTAGAGTCCAAAAAGGTGTAATTTGTGGCGGATCGCTCCATGTCCTCTTAGGAGCTACGTGCTGTACAATCCATGGCAAAGCCATGCCGGACACTATGGGTATATTTGTTGTAGATCGGGGAGGAACCTTCGCGTTACTTCCCCTTTTGTGGAGGTCGTCCAGCGCTGCTGCCATACTGATCGCAAATAGATCTGGAGTCTTTTCTTCTCCACTGTCCGATTTGCAGTTGGGTCTGTGGTGTGATCCTGGAAGGTAGTTGGATTTCTGCGTCTAAGCTGCTATAACATGCCTAGGCGAATCACTTCAAGGTCAAGGGGGAGGGTCCCAGTGAGTACTTGCAGCGCATGAGTAGATACGGTTCGGCACGCTCTGGTGAGGGTTAATAAAATCGGTCGGTGAATGATGTTGAGTAGCCGAAGTTTTACCGCCGTAGAGGCTTTATGGTGCCAGACGCCAGAAGCATATGCAATCACAGGGATGATGGCTGCTTTGTAAAGTATTGCTAAGGTTCTTCTTTTCAGCCCCCAGTCGCGGCGGGTAATCCTGGCAAGCATGGCAGCATAGTTTTTCATTTTCTTCTGGATGTATTTTAAGTGGAATGTAAATGGTAAATCACTTCAAGATCAAGGGGGGGGGGATTCCCAGTGAGTACTTGCAGCGCATGAGTATATACGGTGTGGCACGCTCTGGTGAGGGTTAATAAAATCGGTCGGTGAATGATGTTTAATAGCCGAGGATTTACCGCCGTAGTGGCCTTATGGTGCCTTATTTCGGTCCAAGATCACTCCTAGGTACTTGAGTTCTGTGGCCAACTTGATCGTCCTGTTGTAGATTTTTATGTGCGGTGGTCTGGTAGGAGTTAGATATCCCTTTAGTAGGATTGATTGGGTTTTGGTGGCAGAGATATTAAGGTGATGAGTTTCGGTCCACTCTCTTAGTGTAGAAAGTACTGATTTGGCAAGCGTTTCCAGTTGTGCTCTTGAATCAGCAGAGAGGATTAGGGATAGGTCATCTGCGTATGCGAGCGCTAGCACGCCCCCCCAGTTCCAGGGAGTGGGGTATCAGGGGAGGGAGGCGACTGGTCGTCTCGTCTTCCTGCCAGGAAGGGGGTATTAAAGGAGAGCCAGGCTAGTGCTTGGCTCAGGCCGCCAGAACAGCTGCTATTCGTCCTTCATTCAGATTTTTTGTCTATCTTCATGGTTGCTTAGTAGGTCACCTAGGTCATCTTTGGTGTTATGCACATTTTGGCTTCTAGCCATTATGTGGCTAGTGTGCATTCAGGTCTCATCTTCTTCTCTACAAGGCTTCAGCGAACTTTGAGAAGGCAATATATTCCTGCCTCCCGTCCAGGAGGTGTTGTTCTCTTTCTCTGGGCAAAAATGTGATCCGGGTGATGAGCTGGCAGCGGAGGTCATCATAAAGCTGGCATTCATGCATGAAGTGGTGCCAGCTCTCTAGCTCTCCACAGCAGCAAGTAGGGTCATCTGTAATGTCCATGGCTGTACGTTTAGCCTTAAAGGTACCATGTCCTGTTAGCAGAAAGGACGCGTGGAGTCCGGCGTGAACCACGCTGGAGCCATTGGATAGAGTTTGCCAACATTGGGGAAGAATCGTTTGGTGACTTCTCCCTTTGGGGAATTCTCCCATCTGGTTTGTCAGGTTTGTACGAGATGATTTGTAAGTCTCTTTTTCTCAGTCAAACGGTTTGTGGTAGGATCTGCGTCGAAGCCGGCGAAGGTGCAGGCTCTTCCCTTGGAGAGTTCATATAATATTCCACCTTTAGCTACTTCGAGGTCTAAAGGTAGGGTTCCCGCCAGCCCCTGCAGCGTGTGGGTGCTAACTGTTCTGCAGGCCCGGGTTATAGCGAGCAGCATGGCTCTATGGATGGAATCGAGCATTCTGCGATTTACAGCCATGGTGACTTTGGGGTACCATGCTCCGGAAGCATAGGTATCTATCGGCAGGAAGGCGGCTTTGTAAAACAGCTTGAGGGTCTTCTTTTTCAATCCCCAGTCCCTTTTTTGCGACTCTGGTAACAAGGGCTGTATAACCCCGTATCTTCTTACGGATGTATTTCAAGTGTGCCTGGAAGGAGAGAGTGGGGTCCAGTATTACTCCCATATATCTAATTTCCTTGGACAGTCGTAGTGTGATACCATCAATCTTAATCTGTGGGGGTCTCCTGTAATCTAGGGCACCCTTGAGGAGAATGGAGTCCGTTTTGGTTGCAGAGATCCTAAGAAAGTGGATATTGGTCCACTCTTGTAGGATTTTAAGGGCATGATTTGCCTTTCTTTCCAGCTGGATTCTGCTGTTTCCCTCTATCATCAGGATGAGGTTGTCTGCAAAGGTTTGTGCAGACGCCTGTCCAATATCGGTATTTAGGAATTCATGCAAGACGATGTTCCATAACGTAGGTCCTAAAACGGAGCCTTGTGGACAGCCTTTGTTGATTTTTCTGGTGAGTATTTTATATGGAGCATTTACCATGATGAGGTTACTGGAGAGGTAGCTTTGGATTACTCGATAGAGGTTGACTGGCATCCCACTCGTCCGGAGCCGAGCCAGGACGCTTGGCCACCAAAGAGTGTTGAACGCCCCAGCAAAGTCGATAGAGATAGCCAGGAAGTATTATTTGTTTTCTGTGGCAGTTGCACGTCTAAGGACGTTCTTCAGGGCATCTACAGTCGACGTTCTCGGTCTAAAGCCGTACTGGTTTGGGGACATTAGGTTTGCCTGCAGGTAGTGAGGGGCTAATCTTGGGGACTTGACTAAGTGACTTATCAGAAGTGTAATTAGTGAAGTTTGATTGAAATTTCTTTATTGATTTGTTACGTTTCAAGTTTTCTGTTGCACAAAGTGCATAGATTAGCTGCCCTACGTTCTCGACGTCTGGGGTGAGCGGTTAGGGGTTCATCCCCCTAACCGGCTAAACGGGTATTGAGTTGGTGGGGCAGAGTGAATTTGGTTTAAAATTGTATTTTGTATTGTAAAGTTAAAGTTGTAAATAGTTGGCAATTACAGCCTTTTAATATGTTCGGCAAAAAGTCGAGCGCTGGCTCTCTTTCCAAGAAAAAAGCACATATTGAGAGGAAAGTGGATAGTGATTCAGAAGATTCAAAGAGTGGAAACTCTGAGGTTCAGGAAGAAGTGGAAGAAATAGTTCCTGAAGGTTCTGGGACGCCACAGGATACAGCTTCAAAAAAGGGAAAGCAGGAGAATTGGACACCAGAAAAGAAATTAGAAATGATACATAGTATGAAGAAGTTGTTGAACTCTATGATAAAAAGTTCAGGACAAGGACCTGTGGTAACTACTTTAGAAAAAATAGTGGAGGCACGAGAGAGATTAAGGGCTCTCCTATTACAAAGAGAACATCGAGTAACGGGCAATGTAGCAACCAAGATTATGGAAATATGGGATGATCTAGAAATGGTCATAGTAAAGTTGGAGATACACCTACAAGTGAGTAGGGTTGAAAAGAAAGATACTCAAGAACAAAATAAAAAGGAATATGCTACGGTGGTAAAAGAAAAGTGTGCTGCAAAACCCAGGGTAGCAATTATTACTACCAAGAACAGTAAACATAAATGTAGTGAAGATATTAAAAAAGATCTAATTAGAAATGTAAGACCTGAACTACAGAATGTTAAAGTCCAAAATTTAAGAACTGTTCCGGATAAGAAGATCGTCCTTGAAGTAGAGTCAGAAAAAGATATAGATATGCTCGCTGATTGTCCAAAGTTTAAAGAACTAAAATTGTGTGTAGAAAAGGTACAGAAGCGAAATCCTAAAGTTTTGATTTACGATGTGGAACTAGATGTGAATAAAGATGAATTGAAAGAACAATTATGGATTAAGAACTTGAAAGATTATGGAGTAAACCAAGAAGTATTCCAAGAACGTTTCAACGTGATATCTGTGAACAAAGCAAAGAGCAAGAATTTGAATAACTGGATAGTGCAGATAGCAGGTCCTGTCCATAAATAGTTGATCAGAAAAGGAAAAGTGTTCGTCAATTGGTCTGCCTGTCGGGTCCGTGACATTGTCACGGTAACCCAGTGTTACAGATGCATGACTTTTGGCCATATTGCAAAGTCCTGTAAAATGAAAGCGTTCTGCGGACATTGTTCCACCGAAGGACATTCCTATAAAGATTGTGTGAACAAGGAAAAGCCACCTTGCTGTATAAATTGCAAACGTAGAAAACAGACAGCAGAACATAATGCTGTAGACCATACTTGTCCCGAGTATGAAAAGGCAATGGCCTTAAATCGAAGAAGAACAGATTATGATTAGAGATAGTGCTGTGCTTGGAGAGAGACTCAGTGTGAGACTACAATTTTATCATGATTAAAATTTTTTTTAACCGCCGTACGAGTAGAGGTCTTCCTCCACGAGGAAGAGGCGGTAACTGTGGTCACACGGGATATTTGCTTATCTCTGTGTGACCACAGGCTAAAGACCGATATAATGAACTATTTAATCAACAGAAATGTTTAGAATAATTTTGGCCTAATAACTATTGCAGTGATGATAAATCACACAAATAAAACTGTAATAAAACAAAAGATTAAGACTTTTGCGCAGATAGGCAAATTGCCTGGGTGGCGCACTGAAGGTTCTGTTGCTTAAATGGAATGTAGGTAGAGAGGGTCCCGGAGGCAATGCTGGGGTATAAGGATTGATTTGATAGCAAGCGATATATTGTGTGGATCACAAGTGCCTTGCGACTAAATTCTTATACTTGGAGCTGAAACTTCCCGTTGCTGCTCATACCTCCTAGTGGTCCGGGGTGGGTGGGTAAGGGTGAATCCGCTTACCTAGCTAAACTGAGCAAAGAGGAAGGGAAGAGGCTCTTGTTATTTCTAATTAAATCAGGAGGGGGTGGTTTTTTCCTCTCCTGAGTTTTTTTGGAGCATTTCTGTTCGATTCGATTTCGATTTGGTAGTTGTTGGCGCATCGGCTTCTGTGGCCATATTGCACCTCCCAAGGTTTTTGCAGTACTTTGATCCAAGCCCGAGGCGGGAATCGAACCCGCGACCTTTGGGTTGCCGGGCAGGTACTTTACCCACTCGGCTAGCCCGGTCGGCCAGAGCATTTCTGTGCCCTAACGTTTAATAGTTGCTGGCACAGCATTTCCGTGCCCTTGGACATTTTATTTCTGTCGCACCGTTGTGCTTCAGTTTTAGTCCTGCATTTGCTTTAAAGGCCTCTGGGAGCACTACCTGTTTAACTTGGGTAGTGTTGTTTTTAACGCTGAATAGGATCTTTAAAGATTCCATTTCGGCTTATTGGATCTTGGTTCCTAGCTACCTGACATACTGGTTGTATATATGTATATAGTAGACTACTCACCACAGTTGGTGTTTAGTTTTTAATTGTAAATAGTGTTTTATTTTACAATGTCATCATCCTCGGAGGAAATAATTTCCGAAGAGGAGATAATGCGTGCAGCAACTGATGTGACAGAAGAGGAGAAGGAGGACATTGCACGTGTGGTATTAACTCAGGCCCAAGAGTTGACAGAAATTGACATTTTTGCTGGTAAGACCTTGTGCAGGACACCGGTTAAAGAAAGTTCAACACCATTACCAGGTCCGTCAAAAGAGTCAGTTGAGCCAACGAAGAAAAGAAAATCAAGGAAAAGGATATCAGACGGTCAAACTGATAATGTTTCGGATGGTAACTTAAGTCAGAAGGACAAGAGGAAAAAACGGAAGAAAAGGAAAGATGAAGTAGTACAAGAAAAAACAGTAATGGAAGGTTTGAAAAAAATTATGAAATAAGGGAAAAATTATATAACTTTATGTGGGATCCAATAAGTAAAATTCCGACGGCATCAATCAGGATTATATTAGATCATTGGGATACTTTGGATCGTAAAGCGCATGAAGTACAGATGGAGAATTTGTTGTTAAAAGATAGATTGCAAAGGAGTGGAAAGAAAGTAAGTGTTGAATATACAGATGTTGTGAAGAAGAAGCCTATGGAGGAGAAAGGTGCTCCAAAGGTTTTGTTAATTAAAGCTGATGCGGAACATTATAAAACTAGTGAACAAGTAAGAAGAGGTGATGAAGGAAGTCCGGCCGATGTTGGCTAATTTAAAAGTGCGAAGTATAAGAACAGTGCGAGATCGTGGTGTAATAGTGGAGACTGACTCATATGACGACCTGGTGAAGATCAAGTCTTGTTCAAGGATTAAAGCGATTGGATTAAAATATGAAGTGCCAAGGTTAATTAATCCAAAGATTGTCGTTTATGATGTGGAAGAAGATCTAACTAAAGAAGAATTTGCTGAACAATTATGGACTAAGAATTTTAAGGAACATGGTTTTACTGAGAAGAAAATAAAGGATAGTGTGGAGGTACTAAAAATCAATCAAAATAAGACAACTAAATTAAATAATTGGATAGTCCAAATGGCACCAGAAATATGGACAGTTATGTGTTTAAAGCAAAAATTGTACTTAAGATGGACTTCTTGTAAGTTGAAAGAAATTTTTACGGTTACACAGTGTTACAGGTGTCTAAACTTTGGCCATATTGCAAAATATTGTAAAAGGGAGATGGTGTGTGGTTATTGTGCTGGGTCTCATTTGTATAAAGATTGTAAAAATAAGGTGAAGGAGCCTAAGTGTAATAATTGTGTGAGTCGTGGTGTTGAGGCTGGTCATGCGGCGACGAGCAGAGATTGTCCAGAATATGCAAAGGCCTTGGAGGTACATAAAAAGAAAATTAACTATGGATAAAAGTTTAAAACTAATCCAATTGAATGCACAAAAAGCTAAGGCTGTCGCTTTAGAAATTAATAAATATATGGAAGAGCGAGGAGCTGATGTCGCACTTCTACAGGAGCCTTACACTTTAAGGAATCAAGTGATTGGCTATCCAAAGATTTATAGAGTAATTCAAGCTGGAGAAGGTTCTCTTGCTGCTATAGTGATTAGGAATCAAGAGTTAACTATAACTAAAATAGTTAGTCTTTGTGATAAGGAGATTTTGGAAGATGTTATCTAGTATCTTTGTATTGTCCACCAGGTGGTGACATAGATGTGGTTGTAAATTATTTAGAATATGTATATAGTGTATTGGGCCCTTGTGGGATTGTGGTGTCGGCTGACACTAATGCAAATTCTCCATTGTGGGGTAGCATGGGAACTGATGATAGAGGGTTAAATCTAGAAGATTTCCTTGCTACTTCCGGGATGGAAGTAGTTAATGTGCATGGACATATACCTACGTTTAGGTCGGTGCATGGACAGTCTTACATAGACGTGACAATAGCAACACAAAGCATTTTAAGGCAGATTAAGAACTGGAATGTGATTGATAATACTAGCAGTGACCATAATACCATTTCCTTTGAAATAAGTTTAGATGGTCAGAGTAGATTGTTATTGGACACTGGAAGATTTAAAACACAAAATGCTGTGTGGATTAAGTTTGAGCAAGAATATAAACTGAAAATGAGTGGTGTCAATTGGTCTAATATGAGTGCAGAAGAGTGTGTTAACTTAGTAACCTACACAATAATTAGTGTATGTGAAAGAACTATGAAGAAAAGATTAAAAATTAGTAAACCGGTGTTCTGGTGGTCTATAGAGTTAAGGGATGCTAGGAAGAATATGTTCAGCAAAAGAAGAGATCTTCAGAGGGCAAGAAGGTTTGGTGATAATGAATTGTGTAATGTCTATAAAGAAATTTTTAGACGGGCTCGTTCTGATTATGTCAGGTTGATAAATAAATGTAAAAGAGGTAGTTGGAGAAAGTATGTCAGTGAGCGGGGATCCAAGGATCCTTGGAATTCAATTTTTAAATTAATAACTAACAAAAGGGACACACAAGAAGTCCTGTGCACTCCAAATGATAATGTCAGTATTTTGACATGGGAGGGGTCCGTAAACAGGATCCTGGATGATCTCTTTCCGTTGGAGGTAGGAGAACTTGGGCAGGATCAGAAGCAAATGCTGGAAGATAATAAAAATTATAAATCTAGTAAAATTGAAGGACAATTCACTATGGATGAGATTATAGAAGCCATAGGACGTGCAAAGGATGGCAGGTCGCCGGGCCTGGACAAAATTGAAGTAATGGTAATGAAAAGAGCTTTTAATATAATGCCAGATGTTCATATGACTATGTTTAATAAATGTCTGACGGAAGGTACCTTTCCACCTGGTTGGAAGAAAGCTGAAATAAAATTAATAGTTAAAAATTTAGATAGATTAATGAATGAGACCGGAGGGTATCGCCCGATTGCATTCTTGTCGGTTCTGGCTAAGGTTTATGAAAGGTTATTGGTGAACCGTTTAATGATTATATACCAGGACAAAAATATGGCCTCAGATAGGCAGTATGGATTCAAAAAAGGCTGTTCTACTGAGGATGCCATATATATAAGCTAGTCCAGACTGTCGAGGGTTGTGATGAGAGGTATGCCCTTGGGATTTTTATCGATTTTAAAGGAGCTTTTGATAGACTATGGTGGGAAGGTATTATGAGTCGAGTGAGGCAATCAGAATGTTCTGAGTTGTTATATGGATCTTTTAATAGTTATTTTAGTGATAGAGAGATTGAAGTAGGAAATATGTTTGGTAAAATTGAAAGAAAAGTGTATAGAGGTTGTCCGCAAATATCGGTGATAGGTCCCTTTGCATGGAATATGGTGTTTGATGAATATTTAGATCAAATTGAAGAAAAAGTTGAGAAGATAGCGTATGCGGATGATCTTGTCCTGGTTGTCCAGGGCAATGCCAGATCTGTCTTGGAAAAAAGAGCCAAAGAGGCTTTAGAGAGATTAACGGATTGGGCTAATAAAAATAAATTAAAAATTTCTAAGTCTAAGACTGTTCAGATGCTCTTGAACGGAAAACTAAGCATGAATCGATAAGTCAAAGAGACTAAATATTTAGGGATAAAAATCCAAGAAAGAATGGTGTTTGTAGAACATGTGAAATATTTAAAACAAAAAATTACAACTTTGTATGCCAATCTCAAGAGGGTTATTAGGCGCGACTGGGGAATAAAGGGTCGTTCAATTAACCTGTTATATGATTGTGTATTTATCCCTATAGTCACTTATGCCTCGGGAGCTTGGGTACATAAAATCCAAAACAAAGTTATTATAAAATATTTAATACAGACACAGCGATTTCCATTACTAAGTATAACAAGAGCGTGTCGAACTGTCTCCTCTGAGGCCTTACGGGTGCTCTCTGGTAAGGTACCGGTCCATTATATGGTGTTGCTCAATGGGTTGGTCTACTACACTAAGAATAATATCAGAAGAACATTGTTCGAGATACAGTCATGCCCAGAAGATAAGATATACCAAAGAGTGTATATAAAAGAAGAGAAGAAGCGAATTTTGGAGTTAATATATCTACAATGGCAAGAACAATGGGATAATAGTGTTAAGGGTAGACCGACCCATATGTTCTTTCCTAGAGTGGACATAATTAATAGGAGCAACAAAAATTGGTTGCAATTTGGCTTAAAGGCCACCTATTTAATAACTGGACACGGATTAGCTTTAAGATTGCACCAGTTGGGATTAAGAGACAATGGTTTGTGCGAGTGTGGAACCTTCGAGACATCTGAGCATGTTATGTTAGATTGCCCTAATTATCTCGATTTAAGACAGGAATTGGAGATGTCGGTTGGCATGCTTCAAAGAGATTGTCTTTGGGTTCTGTTTGGTGACAAACGGCTTTTTACGTATTTCAACAAATATGTTGATGGAGTGTTCAGAAGACGACATATGTTAGATAGTAGAGACCCACCTCCTCGAGGTAGGGATGGGAACTCCCATCATTAGGATTGTTGAACAAAGTTAAGGGCAATTCTTCTTATGGGAGGCTAAGTGGTCAGTGCGTTTCTAGTTTGAGTTTTTCATTGCGTTTTAATTAATTAACAAAAGGAATTCTAAATTAAAGCTGTATTACCCATGAGGATTAAATCCACGGATGAGCTGCGGCTCAAGTAGTGGTGCCTATGGAGGCTGAAATGTAGGTAGTGAGGCTGTATTCTAGTTAACCGGAGTCGTTCCAAAAGTTTACTGCAGACTGTTAGTAGGGCTACTGGTCTGTAGGAAGTTGGTTGGTCTGGTGGTTTTGTCGGGTTTTTAATTATGAGTTTAATGTTTGCTTTTTTGCAGTCCTTCGGATCGGTCCCAGTTTGGAGACATAGATTGAAGAGTTTCAGTAGCATATCGTGGGCTATCTCCACCACCTTCCTGATGATTTCCGGCTATAAGCGGTCCGAACCCGGACATTTCTTACTTTTAGTAAGGTGTGCAGCCGCTTGTAATTCCTCTATTGTGAAATCGGGTTCCCTGTCTTCTGTTCGGTAGTCGTCATTCTCTGTGCACATCTTGATTTGTTGGGGTGTCTGTGGGTCTACATGAGGGTGGAAGGTTGCGTCCAAAATATTGTTAACAGATGCCTCCCAAGAATTGGTAGAATTGGTGGCTGAAATTACCTCTCCCCTGGGGAGTTTATTAGTGGTTACTTTGTAGACCACCCCCAGGGGTCAGTGTTGCCAGTGGTTGCGACCAGATTTTCCCGCGAGAGTTGTTTACTTCTGCGTATGAGCGAGGTGTACTGGTTTCTGGCCTCCTTGTAGATTTCCCGCAGTGCATCCACTTCAGGGGCAGGCCAGGAGCGTCTGGCTCTCTGGAATGCTTTCCGTTTGTCCTGTTCGGAGCCTCTGTAGCTCCGGACTCCACCATGGTACAGCGCCTGAGGCAGGTTTTCTTCGTTTTATGGCAGCATTCGCTGCTTTAGTAATGATCGGTGTGACTGTTTTTTGGAGTTTGTAAGGATCTTGATTTGTTTGAATTGCAGCTTGCTGTGTATCATTTTCTGCTATTAGAGTGCCTCTGAATTGGTTCCAGTTTGCAGTGTTCAGCGCGTATCTCTGCAGCATTTTGCTCTCAGGATATTGTCTCTGATGGTCTCTGTTGAGTTAGAAGGTCAGGACCCTGTGGTCGGATGTTGTCCAGGCATCCTGAACCGTCCAGTCTGTTATATTGCCAGCAATGTTCCTAGTGGCTAGGGAGACATCGATTGTTGATTCGCATCGTAGGTTGCAGTAAGTCGGTAGTTGATTAGGTTGGTTTAGCACTGTTATCGTTGATGTTGCTAGGAATTCCTCCAGGCGCTGCCCATTCCTTGTCCCCTGCCTGTCCGTGTGGCTGTACCAAGTTGGTGACCTGCAGTTCACGTCTGCTCCTATTATTAGTTTCTGGTCAGGGAGGATATTTGTTACATGTTCTAGGTACCTTGTAGCTATCGTTATGTCCTCTCCAGGGCGGCAATAAAGGGCGACGAGGTAGAAGGCTCCCAGTGCTGAGATAAGATGTGCACAGACTGCCCAGGCCGTGCAGAGGTGAGTGATCGTGGTAACTGTTATATCTGGGTTTCTGACCACAATAGCGGCCCAAGGGATTTCATTTTCGGGCTGTATGATCTTGTATTGTAGGGGGTATCCCCTTACTTGATTGGCGGCTGCGTATGGTTGTTGGAGTATGATGATATCTATATTTTCTTTGTCGCCTTTCATCGTGACCTGGTCGGCCACTTCCCTGGTTCTATGAGCGTTTAGCTGGAAGAATTTGATTACTTTAGTGTTGAATTGTTTATGGTGTGGTGCCATGATCTGTTCGGGATTGGGTCAAGCTCTTGTATATTTGATATATGGGACACATGCTGTCTCTGAGGGAATGGGAGGCGTCCATTTTCTAACTTCTACAGTTAGAAGTCAGAAATATAAGAGCACAAACGGCGTCTGTGCTCTTATTTGGAGAGTCGGTGAAGTTGTGGACCTTGCCAGGCAGTGGCCGCAGGTTCGCACAGCCTGGGAGCATGTGTGCGACGTGTGTCCGAACCTGCAGCAGTTGTAGCATATGATGATAGCCACACGTTCGCGGAATCAGTGGCCACCCCAATATATATAAACTGTAGTCTGATTTATAAGTATTTGCCAAGATACCGGGCTCAGTTCTACAGACCAGTTGACTGTGCTCTAGGACTTGGTCTTGATGGTGTGCTTGAGTGTCACATGATCATTTAGATTTTGATCTGGCAAATGTTTGGACAGATTTCTATCAAACAATTCTCTTGCGACCTCTTCGGGTTCGATATCCTTATCTAGGTCGTATATAAGGATGGAGGGCCCCTTCCTTCTTGGGGGTTCAGCTCTGAGCCCAGGGTTGCGATCTTGGGGTTAGCTATTATTTCGTTTATTTCCTCTGTGGTCTCTGTTTCGATGACCATGCCTGGATTCCTTGTCTTTCTTACCGATTTTATTTTCGTGTTCGTTAGGTCATCGGAAAAAAAAAAATTACTATATTAGGGTTACCCGTAAATGATTACATTAACCCGTATTCGTGTCTGTAAATTGCGTGTGTTCTCTTGTCGATTTGCCTGTTTTGCTGGACGAAAAAAACCTCAGTTTCTGAGGGAAAAAACCTTGCTATCTACGCCTGAGGACTAGCTCAGCCACGGAGTGAAAAAAAGCCGACCAAAGTTCCTCGCGTCATCGACGGGATTCGAACCTGGGCCTTTTCCACGCGGTGTGGGGAGGATGGTGACGATACCACTGTGCTACCCACTTAGACATAGGTCAGCGGAGAGTTTATCAATTATTGCCTGTTTAATGCCTTCACTAAAATGTTTGTCCATTTTATTAAGGGGTCTCAACACTACAAGGTTAGGTCGCCGAGTGGTGGATTTCTCCCTGGTTTACATTGGTTGGGTGGCTGTGTCGTCACACTGAGCAGGTGTCCTCAGCGCATCTGCATAGGAGGGTGTGCGCTGTGGCATATTTTTTGCTCCTCCTTCTGACGTGCAAATCGATCGTCAGCCCGGGTATAGGGGCGAAAGACTAATCGAACCATCTAGTAGCTGGTTCCTCCGAAGTTTCCCTCAGGATAGCTGGCGCTCGATGGAATCAGTCTCATCCGGTAAAGCGAATGATTAGAGGCCTTGGGGCCGAAACGACCTCAACCTATTCTCAAACTTTAAATGGGTGAGAAGTCCGGCTTGCTTGAATCGAAGCCCGGAAGAAAGGATGTGAGTGCCCAGTGGGCCACTTTTGGTAAGCAGAACTGGCGCTGTGGGATGAACCAGTTTAGCCTCCAGTTTAGCTGTGGCTATTTCAGATTCTAAGTATGTTTGGAATAAAACGGACTCCATTTTATTCCATAAAGTAACAATTTGGCCTCTGAGACCTGCTGAGATGCTGTTGCTCTGGTCCCTAAATAGGTCTTCTAGGGCTGTCTTGAGAGTGCGTGCTTGATCCAAGGGGGTTCCCTCTGGGAGTGCAGGGTCCAGGGGGGAAATTCCTTCTGCTTGGTTTCAACTTGTTTTCCTGGTTGTAGGGAGCCAGGATCATCATGAGCGTCCTTTGGTTGGCTCTGGCTTCTAGTTGCTCTGTCCGAATTAGAGACTATTTGATTTTTATTTTTTATTTTAGCCAAAGGTGTCGGTTTAACTTCTTGAGTATGGAATTGGTGTTCAGGGTTAACTTGTTCACAGTCAGAGTCACAGTCTTTATCGTGTGGTTCTCCCACCATGTTTGTATCCATTTCGGATTTTCGAAGTTATCCGGATTAGTGAGGTCTAGACGAGTTATTTTGTTTGAGGGCTCTGAGAGCTGTTGGGGGATATAAACCACTAGTCCGTGGGTATATTTGTTGCCGTGTGATCTGCAGGGGAAGATTTGGGCTCTCCCCCACTGGCAGTATGGGGGGGGGGAGAACTGCCTAGTATATAAGTGGCTCTAGGTAAAAGGGGTTACTTTCTGTGGGGGGTTTTCTGGACGCCGATAACAGTGGTGACATCAGTTTTTGGACTACATGTATATTTGCTAAGATCCATTCTGTCCACGCTAGGTCTATTGCAGAAGGGGCGGGGAAGACACAAAATACATGTTTCACTGGCATAGTAACGGTAATTCAGCACAGATGATGGAACGCTCTTGCAGCTCGGGTTTGGCACAAGTTGGGGCAGCACCTCCCCAGTCAAATGCACGGTATTTACGTGGCCTCCGCTTTATATTGGCGCCTCTCTATATCCTTGCTGCCAGCCACATAGTGACCACTGCGGTCTCGCAAACAAAGGATATAGATGAAAACGCAAATAGCCTGCTAAGTTCCCAGTTGAAATTTAAAAGTTTCTTACTATGAGAGTCCACTAGTTGACTTCTTTAGATGAGAACACCTTTTAGGGCAATAACTATAATTAAAACGCATATTTAAGCACATTTTTCTTTAGCGTTGATCAGCACGTCCGACTAGTAAGGCAGCCCTCTAGCGGTCCCGGCAATTTATTAATGAAAGAATAATCTCATTGGAACTGAAAATGTATGGGAGAGAAATATGTATTCTGGGAATATATGCCCCGACTAATGACACCGCAGATACCTTGAAGGATGAATTTTTGGAGGATCTGAGAGAACTAATAGAAAAAATTCCTAAGAACAAAGAGATATTTCTAATGGGAGATTTCAATGCAAGAGTAGGAACTGAACAAAATAGCAAAGTTATTGGAAGATTTGGAGAGAAAGAGAAGAATGACAACGGAGATAGACTATGCAATCTTTGTGAACAGTTCGACTTGAGAATAAACAACACATTTTTCCAACACAAGGATATTCATAAATATACTTGGTCACAGGAGACAAGACAAATTAGATCAGTTATAGATTACATTATTTCAAAACATTGAGGGACATATGTATGGAAAGATGACAGAGTTTATAGAGGAGCTGAATGTGTATCTGACCATTTTCTTGTTAAAACAACACTGAGGTTGAACTGGACTAAGAAAATATGTGTGGACAACTAACAATGCAGGGAAGGAGAAATGCTACAAGTGGATCAATTTAACATTGACCTACTCCAGGACGACAGCATTAGAAACAACTTCACCCAAAGACTGGATGCTGCAATTAACATAGAGATAAAAGGTAATACTGAAGAAATCTACGAATATTTAAAAAATACTATTAAAACATAGCTCATGAAATCCTCGGCAAAAAGAAGAGCTAAGGACCAAAAAAAGATCTGGATTACAGAGAAAGTAAGAGCTGCTGTAGAGGAAAAGAAACTTGCATATCAGAAATGGCTGGGTGATAGGAATGATGCATATAGGAACATTTATGTTGATAAAAAGAAACAGCCAATCGCATGGTAATAGAAGCGAAAAATGAATGGAAAAGGAAATGCGCAACTATTAATAGCAAATTGGGCTTCAAGCAATCAGCGGAATCGTGGAAGGTTCCTTAAAGACTTGAGAAAACAGAATAAACACAATGCTGGTTTGCAATTAATACCTTTGAAAGACTGGATGGAGTACTGTGAAGGACTTTTAAAAGAAGACCGGGAAGAGTTCAAGACGATGGAGGATTTTGGTGTAGAAGACTCGGGCTTAAATGTTTCTGTTAGGGAAGTGGAACTCCTGCTAAAGGAAGGAAGATATGGCAAATCGCCTGGACCTGGAGGAGTTTACATGGAATTTCCGAAATATGGAGGAAGAGGAGTGGCTGTTCTGATACAAAAACTGTTAAATAGTATACTGAGAGGAGAAGAAATACCGAAAGAAATGATAACAGGATATATTACATCAATTTATAAGAAGGACGATCGAAAAAGCTGTTCAAATTACAGAGGAATATGCGTCCTGAACCTGCTGTTAAAGATCCTTGTAAAATGGATCAGGAACCATTTAGAAGCCCGAATCGAGGTATCAGAAGAACAAAGTGGTTTTTCAGCTGGGAGGTCATGTATAGATCATATCTCAACAGTACGACAGATCCTTGAAAAATGCCAATCAAAAGGAAAAAAAATCTTTATGATTTTCATTGACCTTGAAAAGGCATATGACAGTTTTCCAAGAAAGCTCTTATGGAAAGCACTGAAAGAGGCAAATATTGATGGACAACTGATTAACATTATTAAGGCAACTTACAGGAATAATAGATGCAGAATTAAAGTGGGATCAGCTTTGTCACCTGAATTCCACACTTCCAAAGGCTTATTGCAAGGTTGTTGCATGTCACCAACATTTTTCAAAATTTATATCCACATCTGACTAAGATCATCGTCAAAAAAATGTAATAAAATGGGATTGCCGATTAATAAGAACACCTGTATTCACAATTTACTTTTTGCAGATGATCAGGTGGTGATAGCACAAGACTTGCAAGATGCAAAGTATGCATGTCGTCAATTGTTTGAGGAATATAAACAATGGGGTCTAAAAATCGATTTTAGCAAGACTGAAATGTTGTCTTCAGGGCCAGCACACGTTCTAAATCTTGCAGATTTTAAATCAAACAAGTTGATAAATTCAAATATTTGGGATCAATCTTACAAAATGATGGATCATCCCAAGCAGAGATCAATAAGAGAATTACAGACGGCAGAAAGGCTATCGGCATGTTAAACTCTCTTCTATGGAGCAAAAATATCCTAAATAAAACAAAGAACTTATATTTCAAACGATTGTACAAAGTCTTCTATTGCACGGAGCGAAAACCTGGACATTGAATAGGCGAGCGGAAAACAAATTGCTCTCCACAGAAATGGATTTTTGGAGACACTCAGCAGAAAATTCTAGAAGAGACAGAAAACGGAATGAAGACATAAGGAAAAAAATGGAAGTGAAAAATACTATTATTGACACCATCAAAGAAAAGCGTCTAACATGGTACGGACATGTAAAACGGATGCAAGAAAACAGATATTCATAGGCTATCCTGGAATGGATACCTCCTGGCCTGGAAGAAGGAGAAGAGGAAGACCTAGCAGGACATGGATGGATGGAGTACGGGAGTGCATGACAGCTCGCGACTTAACCGACCAAGACACCTTGAACCACACTTTATGGCGGGACGGGAAAAATTCCTAACAAGAAATAACTTGTAGGCTGAGGAAACCCATTGTAAATGGAAACACTCCTCTTGAAGAAGAAGGATACGGTCATTCAGCTATTCATTGTACCCATAAAGCTGTAACGTGAGGGCATTGTGCCCAGGGTGGCCACATCCTTGTTGATTGTCCTAGTTAAGATCAAGACCCAAAATCTGTGAATTGTAAGTGGAAAGGGAGGCAATGTGACCACTCGATTAAAGACAGCAACTGCCCCGGAGTATGTCAGAGCTTTGGATCTAGCTAGTAGTAGGACATATCATGAATAATACAGCTAATGTAAATGTCTGGTGGAAATAATAGTACAGGATTGTAGTCTGGTGGAAATACAGGATTGTAGTAGGGTACAAGACAGTTTTTTAGGCAGTAACGTTGAAAACATTATATAAATCGGAAATATGTTAAGATTTTGCAGATAAACTGCCAGAGAGCCAAGGCTGTAAATGAAAAGGTCAGATTAGTTGGGGTACATGATAACTATGATATAGTATGTATTCAAGAACCTTATGTGGCTACTTTCGGTGAAAATTATAAAGTGACAGGTGTCCGCCAAGATTATACAGGGGTTAGATGCCAAACGTAAGGCAGTTATTTTGGTATTGAACAGGAATTTAAATGTAACAGTTATAACCAGTCTATGTAATCAGCGGGGTGTATCTATTTCTGTGTCAACCCCGCAGATTTAGTTTTATTTAGTGTCATTATATTGTTCTCCCTCTTTGAAGATGGAGATATCAATTCAATATATGGAAAATGTAATGAGTTTTGTACAAGGTAAGAGTGTGGTTTTTAGTATGGATGCAAATTCCAAATCAGATCTATGGTATAGCGGTACTACTGATAGAAGGGGTTTGTTATTAGAAGAATTTGTGAACAGTTATGGTTTACAGGTGTTGAATGAGGGGAGGAAGCCAAGTACATTTAATAATGTACATGGTTCCTCTAATATAGATGTGACGATGATGTCAGTTAACTTAAGCAGGAAAATTGTTGATTGGGATGTTAAAATGTATCTGACAAACAGCGATCATAGAGTTATTGATTTTAAGTTATTGTACACCTATGATGGAAATGCTTCCTTGGCTTTTAATGATTGTAAAAGGTATAATTATAAAAGGATAGATTGGGAGAAGTTTAGGGGGTCGGTGTCTGTTAGCCTTGATTATACCATGGGGGAATTAAATAGCACGTCAAAAAAAAGGTATTTTATGTGCAGCGTTGTTAATGCTCTTTTATAGCTAATGCTCTTAGTTTCTCTGCCAGGAAGAAAAGGGAGAGGGGTAAAACTGTTCCATGGTGATCAGCCGGGGTTCGAGCCCGTCACCACCAAATGCGGGGGATGCGGAAAGGTGAGGGAATGACCACCGCATTTCCCAGAGCGATATGGCCTTAGCTGCTAATGCTCCTAAAAACCAAAATAACAAACAATGGTGGTCAGCTGAACTGACCTTGATTAGAAGGCAGGTTTTTAATCTACGGAAAGTATATCAAATATCTAGAGCTACGGGTGGGGGAGAAGAAGAGAGGAATAGGTATCTTTATAAGCTGAGAAGGAAGTATTACCATCAGCAGATTTTCAAATGTAAGGTTAAAGCGTGGCAAGATCTTGTGCATGATGTGGGGAATAGCGATCCTTGGGGTCTCATTTTCAAGCTTACTAGGAATAAGTTCAATATAAGTAAAAAAAAAAAAAAAAAAAAAAAAAGGTAAAGCGCAGCCATTATCAACCCACTGCAGGATGGAAGCCTCCTCAACAATTCATGCTAAGGGAAATGGACCATAATCTGCCACGCTGGTGCAGTGGGGGTTGGTAGATCGACCGTCAGGGGCTTGAACCCCGGTCTACTCAAAGAGAGTGTGCTCCTGCACTCCCGCTCCTGACCACTCGGCTACGGAGGCCCAAATAAGTAACTTGATGTATACTGTGGTGGTAAACGGAGCGGAATCCTCTGATTGGGTAACAACAGTAAAGGCAATTGTACAGAAGCTTTTTAGGAGGGATCATCCAGAGGATGATAATGAATGGCAAAAAGAGGTTAGAAGGCTGAATGAAGAGTATGTTGAGGGGAGGAAATCGTTGTTTAATACTAATGAACTTGTGCATGTCTGCTAGAAATTAAATTTTAATAAGTGTCCAGGAATGGACTTGATTGAAAACAATTGTATTGTGAAATCTATAGAGAATTTCCTGCCATGTTTTTGAACATGTTTAACAAATGTCTTTCGGAAGGTGTGTTTCCGGGTCCTTGGAAAATAGATTTACTGAAATTGTTTGCTTAAACCTGGGAAAAATAAGAATAATCCAAAAGCCTTTCGCCCAATCTCGTTATTAGCGAATTTGGGGAAGGTATTTGAGCGCATTTTACTAATTAGACTGCAATCTTTATTTGAAAACAACAATTTGTTTCCTCACCAATATGGTTTTAAGAAGAAATTTTCAACTGAGGATGCAATACATGATCTGTTTGAATATAACAGACTGGCAGATAAAAAATGTGTTAGCTGTGTTTATTGACTTTGAGGGCGCTTTCGATACTGTTTGGTACGAGAGCGTCCTCGAGGCTTTAAGGAGAGTGACATGTCCTAATAGGTTATAGGACAATTCAAAATTATCTAAGCAGAAGGCAGGTGGTTGTCAGATCTCAACCTTTAAGATATCAAGACAGCTTGAGTAGGGGTTGTCCCCAGGGATCGATATTAGGCCCAATATTTTGAAATTTGGTAATTCTTGGTTGTCAATGAATCACAAGGATTGCCACAAAGTAGCTTTTGCGGACGATGTGGTCTTGGTAGTGTAGGGAAATTCCAGAAATGAGCTGGAACTAAAAATTAAGGATATAATTGATAGCCTAGTGTATTGGTCTACAAATAATAAATTGGTGGTTTCCTCGAGCAAGACTGCAATGATGTTGCTCAAAGGGAAACTTGATTACAGACGATCCCCCAGGCTGCTTATTAATGGAAAGCAGGTACCATTTGTATCTCAAAATAGATATTTAGGAGTTCTGTTAGATGATAAATTATCTTTTTTCCTGCACTTGGATTATTTAAGAAGTAAAGTTAAGAATTATACAGTACTGCATCTATTGTAAGGTTGACAAGAACTGAGTGAGAATTAAATAAGAGAGTTCTAGGGCTATATTATAAAGTTATTTTTATTCCAGTTGTAACCTATGCGGCTTCGATAGTGTATGGGAGAATATCCAATGTCAAATTTAGAAATAAGTCGATGTCAATTCAATGTTGTTGTTAATGGTAAGAGCTTGCAGGACAGTGTCAACAAATGCTCTGCAAGTCATTGCAGGAGTACTACCGTTAGATTGTCAGTTGTTGCATGCAACCTTTTGTTACTATTTAAGGGAAAGAATGCAGATATCATGTCATGGAATAACTAATGATGTGACAGTGGAAGTTAAAGAGGGAAAAAAAGGAGATTTTTGGTAAACTCCTGGAAATATGGCAGGACAAATGGGATGTAAGTGTAACAGAGGCGGTTACCAGATTATTTATTCAAAGAGTTCATTTTGCATACCAAAATAAGCAGTGGATTTTTCCTAATATGTTGACGTCATATATATTAACGGGACATGGATCCTTAAGGAGTAAGTTATATGATCTTGGTCTGGAAACCCAGCCAAATTGAAATTGTGGTTATAATAAGGAAAGTTGGGATCATGTATTGTACGACTGTTTATTGTATGAAGAATATCGCCAATTGTTTAGGAATGAACTATTACATTTTGGAAGAGGATTTGAGCCTCATTACATAGAGACTGTCTAATTTTAACAAGTTTAGTAATTTTTGTGAGTTAGTATTTCGGAAGAGAAGAAGGTTACAAGTGTTGGTGGATGTTTTTTAGGCATTCTGTATAGTGGTTGCTGTTGTTGATTGTAGCCACTTCATGTAGTCTGATGCTTTTAAGTTTTTGTTCTACTCTTAATAGTGTTAATATTGCTGTTGATATTATTTTTTTTTTTAGGACCTGCTGGGGTAGGCCCCTTGGAGGTGGGGAAAATGATGCCCATTGAAATTGCACTACCATCCAATGGGCGCGGAGATGGTACTTAATACCGACAGAGATGATCCAGGTCTGGCTACAGTACCAAGGGACGAGCACCAGGGGCAGTCACGGTTGAGTGGTGGAGATGGGTGCTTGCCAGGGTGCCACCATATATACATTAACATATGATGATGATGTGGAGACTAGGAGATATCAAGATTGTCTTTTGCTTTTCTTGATGGCTTCGGTATATCCGTTTCTGGCTTGTTTATATCTCTGTCTCAATGCTTTGACTTCATTTGCTGGCCATGTTATTCGGGCTCTTTGAAAGTATTTTCTTTCTTTCATCATTCGCCACCGGAGCGCTTCAATTTCCCGAGTCCACCAAGGGACCGCTCCCATTTGGGGGCGTTTCTTTCTAATGGTTTGATTGCTGACGTCGATTATCAGTTCCGTGGTTGCCGCAAGTCGTTTGGGTTGTTCCATGGATCCAGGGATGGTGGTTTGATGCGAAACGCTGTATTTAATAGCTCCATATATTTCGACCAATCCACCTTGGCGACAGCATTTCTGTGGAGCGTTTGCTTTGTTTTCCTCCCTCTTGACAGTGTTCTATTTATTTCGCAGGCGATGACTCGGTGGTCCGAGATGGTCGATGCTTCATCCACGTGATTCTCCAGGTTCTTATTTGTCAGAGTAATATCAATAGTGGCCTCCCAGATATTGTTACATTATATTCGTAGTTGGTGCGGCCGGTTCAGTACTGTGAACTGGAATCCGACTAGGAAATCCTCCAGCCGCTGCCCGTTTGCTGTGTCCCTTCTGTCGGTAGTGGGGCTATACCATAGTGGGGAGCGACAGTTTACGTCCGCTCCTATCATTATTTTTTCATTTGGCAGGGTGTGTAATTGATTGTGGTCTCTATTTCCTATCCCGGCCTACAGTAGAGGGCCACAACATAGAGGGAGCCCAGTGCTGTAATGATCTGGGCACAAGCAATCCAGGCCATTCAGAGGTGGGTTATTTTGGTTGCAGTTATATTTGAGTTTCTGACCAAAACCGCTGTTCGTGGAGCATCCTCTTCCATGTGGATTACTTTATATCGGAGTAGGTACCTCGCTACCCGCCCCACATGAACATATGGCTCTTGCAGGATGATTACGTCTATATATTTTCCTCGTCTGCCTTAACCCTGATTTGATCTGCCACCGTTTTGGATAGTTAAGCGTTTGTCTGGAATATTTTAATCATTGTTTTATTTAGTCCCTCTTTAGTTCTTGTCCCCATAGTTTATTTTGTTTTAGTAATTGCTCCTGGCTTTGAGGTAGATCGCGCATTTGGGGTCCCTGATTGAGTGGGCATAATCCAGCTTCATTGACTTCCAGTTTGCGCAAGTATCTTTCTTGTCTTTATGTGGATTGTCCTAGTATTCGTGTCTCTTCTCGGTGCATTGTCCGCCTGTCGGGACCGTCTGGGAGCAGACGTGGGTAGAGTGGCCGAACGGGCTGAGTTCAATGCTCCAACTATTATTTATTCCTCCTCTGGCCTTTATGTGGAATTTTGGAGTTATTACATTATGCGGTTCCTTGTCTGGTATTTCCCTTTGTATGTTTTTGTAGTATAGTTCTTCCGCGAGTTGTGCAGCCGTTACTTCCTGGTTTACATCAAAGATTATTGACGGTCCTTTCCTTTTGTGTGGCTGGGCCGTTAGACAAACGGCGTCTATTTTGGGATTTTCCATAATGTTCTGTACTTCTTGACTGGTCTCCATTTCTATTACCAGACCTACATTCCTCATTTTTCCCATTCCTTTTATTCTCTGAACTGGCATGATTCTACAAATGCAATCTTAGATGCTCTTTTTCTGTTGGATGATCCTACCTCAGACTTACCTATTCACTCTAAAATCCGATCAGACAATGAATTTTATGTGTCCTCAACAACCACCGAACCTTTTACGTTGGATGAACTGCAGGCTGTCTCCCATAAAGTTAATGTTCAGAAGTGCCCAGGACTAGATCTTATAGAAAACATTTTTATCATCAGAGTCTTGAAATTAAAACCTTACGTTCTTCTAAACTTATTCAACAGATGCCTTCAGGAAGAAACTTTTCCGGAAATTTGGAAGGTCGCTCTAGTTAAGTTAATCAGAAAGCCGGATAAGCCTCCTGGAGCGGCTAGATCGTACAGGCCGATCGCTCTGCTGGCTAACTTGGGTAAATTGCTAGAGCGACTAATGGCCATTAGATTGAATACCCTACTGGTAGAACAGGATCTGCTTTCAAGAAGTCAATATGGGTTCTGTCCCGGACGTTCCTGCGAGGATGCTCTTGTGGACTTTGTCTCTTCAGTTCAAAACTCGGTACATAAATATACCCTGGCCGTTTTCATCGACTTCGAGGGTGCCTTCGACTCCCTTTGGTGGGAGAGCGTCCTGGAGCGTCTGCGATCGGCTAGGTGCTCCAACCACCTTTACCTTTTAATCCGCAATTATTTTGCCAATAGAACCATAATAGTCAAGGCTAAACATAGCCAAGTATCAAGATCAGTATCTAGAGGGTGCCCACAAGGTTCTATATTGGGTCCTTTTACATGGAACATGGTGCTGCAGCAGTGGCTCTCCCGATCTTTCGGTAACGTAAAAATAATAGCGTATGCAGACGATCTCACCATCTTGGTAAATGGTAACTCTAGGGCCGATCTGGAAAATACCGCAAATTTTGTTCTCCGGGATCTCTACGATTGGACTGTGGCCAATAAGCTTAAAATCAGCTTGTCAAAAACAAAGATGATGATTCTGGGATCAAAGTTGGATATCACTCGTCCTCCGTTGGTCAAGATCAACAACATTCGTCTCCCCATAGTTAAAGAGTACAAGGTTCTAGGAGTGGTAATTGATTCCAGTCTCAATTTTATTCCTCATTTGACAAACGTATCATCTAAAATACGTAGATTTACTGGTGCAATTGTTAGGGTGTCCCGTGTTGAATGGGGGCTCTCCAGAAAAACTTTAAGGATTTATTACAATGCAGTTTTCCTCCCTCTAATCACGTATGCTGCCGGTGCATGGTTTCACAGGGCACGGCTCAAACACTTCATTACAAAACTCGCCTCATTGCAGAGAACCATCTTGCGGTGTTTAGTTAAGGCATGCAGGACAGTCTCGACGCAAGCTCTGCAAGTACTAGCCGGAACGTTACCTTTAGACTTGCAAGTTACTTATAGAGGCTTTTTATACAGACTGAAAAGGCAGATTGAGACCGAATTTCTTGGAATAACCATCAACCTTCGAGAAGATGCTAAAAGAGAAAGAAGGAGACTGTGGAACGAGTTAGTAAACATTTGGCAGTCTCGATGGGACACAGCTCCCGTTGGTGCAACAACGAGAAAATTTATACCACAAGTTTCATTTCTCCTCGATAAACGTGTTCGATTGTGGTTCTGCATGGACATATTCACGTCGTACCTGTTGACAGGACATGGATCGATGAACCAGAGTCTTCTTAGGTTCAATTTATCACAAACAGACCTCTGTTCGTGTGGATCACCAGAGAGTTGGGATCACATCCTGTTTCATTGCTCCCTGTATGACGATCTCAGACTTCCTCTTCAAGCACTTACTAATTTTCAATCAGGACAGGAGTCGTCTCTGCTTCAAAGCTCGGAGTCATTTCAGATTCTTCAGGCTTTCGCTCAAGGCGTATTTCTTCGAAGGCGTTCAGTGTCGACAGATCTCAACAGAATGCAGCACAACGGTCCTGCTGATGCATAGCTGGTTAGATCTCCTTTAATAATACATAAACTCAAATCCTCAAGAAATGAAATTTTCCTCGGCCTGCAGACAAAATTAAATGCTTTCTTCCTTTTTTTTTTTTTTTTTTTTTTTTTTTAATTTTATTTTTTTATTTATTTTATTATTTAGTTACATAAATGTTTTATTTTAATAATTTTGGTTCCAAATCCAGCACCACGGGTGATCCTTTTTTTTCTTTTTTTTTTTTTTTTTTTCCCTCTGGAATGGGCCCCCAGAGGATCCTGGCCTACCTTCTGACAACATTAGGTGGGTCAGAGTCTCTCTTGAGACAGTACGTGCTTTACATGGACTGGCCCACCTTCCCGTGGTGTGGACGAGTACCCAGAATCATCTGTCCAGGTGACTGATGCTTCTGGGTAGCCAAGCGGCCAGAACAGAACAACAGAACACACACATAATACACACAAACCGACGTCACACACATATCTGGCCCATTTGTAGTGCTACTGTTCTTCACAGAGATACGAGGCGGAGTTGAACAAACGTTCTAGGAGCCGCCCTTTACATATACACATGTCCACATGTCCACACACATTCCTTTTATTCTCGTGTGCTTGAGATCCTCCCTCATATTGTTAATTATTTTTGTTTTATGTTCCTCGCTCGTGGGGATCTTGCCTGCCTCCTTAGGTTTAAGGGTCACTAAGTTTGGTGTTTGAGTTTCATTTTCAAATGGGATCCTCAGCGCTTCCGAGTATGTCGGGGCGCGCTGTGCCATTTGTTTTACTCTGCATCCTATGTAGGCTTGTAGCCTTGTAGTAGCTTTTTGACACTATGTGTGTGTGTATCATGGAGGATTGTCTCCATTTTGTGCAATTTGATCACTTTTTGGGACCTCAGAACCGTGGATACCCTGTTGGGGTTATCTTTAAAGATATTCTGTAGGGCCGTTTCCAGTATGAGGGCTTATTTCTATACTGATTCTTCCGGCATTGCATGGTCCAGGGGTTTGCTGTTTGACTCCTGCTGTTTTTCCTCGTTTGCGTCTGTTTATGAAGTTGTTGGCTCTTATTGCTTCCTTGTTTCGGTCTGGAAGCTGGTCTCTCTTTCTAATTTCGGGACCACTCGTTTGCTGTTTTTCCTTTTGTTTGGGATAGCCCAGGAGCAAGCATCCTCCATCTCATCTGGCTGGTCTAATATGATCGGTTCGTTGCTTTGAATTAGCGTCTGGGAATCCTTAGTTTTTTCGGGTTTCCCTTCCGGATTATCGGGACGTTTCGGATAATCGGGTATACTATGGTATATACTGCTAGTTATTTTAAAACGTTGGCAATTGGTACCCACCACAAGTCCGTAGCTGTATCTGTTGCTGCACAATCAGTTTTCAAAGTTTTGAACTGTCTCAGATCTGCACTGATGGGGAAGGCGATTGCAAAATCACCCCCAGTGGAGTAGAATTACTTCTCTAAGAGGTTTCTGGGGCGGTGAGCAAGATGGCGGCATGAAAAATACTGTTATATGGTCCAGAAGATAGAACGCTCCTTACCATGGAAAGTTTATGGCAAGGGGGGAATTACACAATTACACAAAAAACCATAGTTTTGTTGATAGAAATCACACACGGTTTGTCAAAAGTTTGGGACATAGTCACTGTCCAAAGTTTGGGACACAATCACTGTCCAAAGTTACACTCACTATAACGCCTCCCTAGTCAAGTGCTAGATAGAAACGTGGCGAGCGTGTTATTTCAACCGCCTCTCTATATTCCTCTCGTCAGCCACATGGTGACCATACAGTCTGCCAACAAAGAATACAGATAAAAACGCTACCAACCAGCTACTCACCCAACGTAATAACAAACGTTTTTCACCAAGGGACCCAATCCAGTTTATCTTCAAGTGAAGACACAATTTAGGGCACTGACTGAAGGAAAAACACATTTTAAACTAACATTTCGTGGAGCAATAAAACACACGTCTAGACACAACGACGGCCATATTGGCTCCCAGAATGATGAATGATTAATAAAAACAAAGCTTTTATTCGTGAGGATTAAATCATTAAAGATCCTCGCGTCATCGAAGGGATTCGAACCCAGGCTTTTTTTCCACTCGGTGTGAGGAGGACGGAGACGATACCACGTGCTACCCGCGCAGACTAAATAAATAATTTAATCTATGAATTAAATTATTTATGAATTATTAAAGCGATGAAATCGAAATTAATCGCTACGAAATCAGTCTCCGCGGGTAGCACGTGGTATCGTTCCCGTCATCCTTTTTCCGAGTGGAAAAAGTCCCGGGTTCGAATCCCGTCGATGACACGAGGAACTTTAACAGGCTTTTTTACTCCGTGGCTGAGTTAATCGGTCTCAGGCATAGATAGCAAGATTTTTTTCTCAGAAACTGGGATTTTTAGTCCAGCAAAACAGGCAAATCGAACAGAGAACACACGCAATTTACGGAGAAAAATACAGGTTTAGGTAATAAATTACGTGTAACCTTAATATAATAATAATAATAATACGAAATAAAAAATTATTCTTTTATTTAATAGAATACGCTTTATTTACTGAATAATGAATAAAAAATTATTTGTGAATGAAAAATTATTCGTAAATATAAAAATAATTTTTGAATAAGAATTATTTCTGAATAAAAATTAGTGATTCATAAATTAGGAATTTGTTTGCAATTAAGTGTTGAAAAAATTATTTGAGAATAAAAATTAAATAACCAGAAAGGCCTTTGAATTGCCTTTGAATAGGTCGTAAGCTGCAACCTCGCTTACAACTGTAGTGGCCATCCTCTGTTTACTTGCCACTTCCATGTCCATCCTTATAATCATTCCATTCATTTGAACTGTTCCAAATTACCTGGTAAAAAGTTCCTTTAGATGGTGATGGTCAGTGAATTACTGAATTGTGCTCTGCTAAAATATTTAAATAGCAAAGTTAACCCAAAAGGATCATACATGAACTACATGTTGACAGAGAGCTTGTTTTTTTTTTTCATTTTTATTAATAGGAAGATACACAACATTTTTTAACAATGTATCCTATGATGACTGGAATCTGGATATAGTGTCTGCTAAAGGACTCCTGAAGAGGTAATATGTTTATTCTTAATTTTTAGAGATTCATACTTCGGTTTATAGTTGACTTAGCGCAGCGGAATGCAGCAATTGTCTGCTTAAGATAATACGGCGCTTAACAGGGTCAAGGACAACGTCACGTGGCGACAAGGTTAGGGATTATACTTTCCCCACTCCAATCGTACTTTTCTTCTCTAATTGCTCAGAGGAACAACATCTGATTTAACATGATTTTACTAAAAACTTTGTTCTCTTCATCCAGAGGTTGGGCTCTTTCTTCTCCCACATGACGAAAATTTCGCCATTGCCAACCCCCTAATTATACCACGAACTTGTGGAAGATGTGAAGCAATACCAAATCGGGTTCTCTACACTGGGGAACCAATATAATCCCGTTTATTCGAACGTTCTACCAATATTTATCTGGAATTAACCGAAAATGCTCAGTTCTGACCAGGAAATCACCGGCAGTCAGACACCTAGTGTTCCTGAAATGGATCTGCAAGAAGACACAGATGACTCCAGACTCGGTCCAGCTTCAAAAAAGAAATATAAGAAGATGAGAGTGCCCAAACCCAAAAAGGAAATCAGGAGCCAGTCCGAGCCAAAAGACGCACAGGATTTCCCACTCCCTCAAACCAATATCAATGATGAGTCACCAAAGCAGACCGAACGTACTGCGGACCTGGACAGGTCCGCATTTTTTTTTTTTTTTTTTTTTTTTGTTCAGTTCTTGGGTTTGGGCGGCCCAAGTCTGGACAGCTGGCACTCAACAGTATTGCACTTTCTCTGTTGAGTGTTGAATTGGAGCTCCAGCTTTTAATATAGTAGCAGGTCCGGCTCCTCGTACCGGGGACGGGCATCAGATTGTAGTTGAAAAGTCCAGCTGCTTTCTGATAGCAAAGTGACCTGACATAAACAACATACTACACTCACAAACATATCTCTCGTATATATACTTTCATTCTTTCCTATACGAAAATCTATTTATTATGCACTAGATTTAGTATATGAACTTAATGTAATTTTCTCCCTCCCTTTTCTTTTCAAAATTAGGTTTTACTCTTCTTATTTCTTAGCTATCTTTTTATTTTTCAGGTCCAATTTACAGATTTTCTGTTGTAAAACTATTTAGGTGGAGATGGGCTTTTGCCTGGGAACCACCCTGACACAGTATACACACACACACACACACACACACACGCCCTCAGAGGCGACATATTTTCGCTATGGAGCAAATTGGAAACCATCCTTCTTAACGAGCATTTGGAAGAAGAGAAAGCAAGGGCAAAACTCGAAGCCCACAAAGACGAGCCGGACAAACAAATGCCACACCGCACTCCCTCGTACACACTTGCGCCGAGGAGCAACACTTCAAGCGAAATCAGTACAAGCAAATCAGCTCTACAAGAAATAAGACATTAATATGACAACATCTTGTCATTTGCAAATCGGCATCGACTGACGCTTCCCAAACAAGAGAGGAGATAAAAAAACCGTTATGGACAACTTCAATAGCGAATCCGATCCACCAGGATTAAATCAAAAGGAAAACCCGAAACAACGGAGTTATCATAGAAACTGAAACCAGATAAGAGGCAAACAGTATCGTCGGCGACCAAAAGATTACTACCCTGGGCCTCCTTGCTGAAACACTAAAGAGTAATGGCCCATCAATGATGTGAGTGAAAAATTATCTTTGATGTATATAAAGAACATTCCCCCTGAGATAAGAGAGGAAATTTACCTCAGAAATTTACAGTGGCCTTCCAGACGAAGACATAAACGTCCTAATAAAGAAAGGGAAACAGAATCAACTGGGTCGTCGAACTGCCGCCTCTGGACTGGAGGGCAATTAAACATCTGATTAGAATCTACATCAACTGAGGCAGCCATCGATTTAAGGAGCACGTGGTTGTGCCCAAATGTTTTAAATTCTGCCATTTCGTACCATACAATGCCGAAATGGCAGAATTTCGTTCATTCAGTACATTGTGGATACACCTTGGCAGGACAATGGTCGCAGGTTGATTTCGCCTGTGAACAGGCGAAATCAACCTGCGACCATTGTTCTGCCAAGGACGATGGCTTCAATTCTTTCCCAAATGAAACCTCTGAGCCCGTGTATGTAAACTGCGAATCACTAAAAATGCAATCCAACCATTCGATAGGAGACAACAAATGCCCTGTTTACCTAAATGTAAAGAACACATATCAGCTTCGCATCGTTTATGGGGACTCTCCCTAAACGAAGCAGCTAAATTTCATCCAGATCAATGCACAAGGGGCCAGAGCTGTTGCTAATCGACTGAGGATTAAATCAGACGAGGAAACCATTGACTTACTTCTCTTTCAAGAACCTTATGCACACTCCAAAGCAGTTAACGGTTATCCTCTAGCATATCAGTTCATTCAGTACATTGTGGATACACCCTGGGCGGCAATTGTCAACCATAACACTGATATCACCACCATCAAAATTACCCACCTCTATTCAGCCTGGGCTATTTGTGCCCACCTCATTACTGTGTTGTGAAGCGAAAATTGCCCACACCTGGTGCAGTCCCCTTGGTGGACTCGGGACATTCAGAACCTCAGAAGAGAAGTCATTAAGGCAAGAAAACAATTCCAAAGGGCAAGACGTACCTGGCCGGAAGTGGAAGTAACAGCACTCAGACAAAGATACGCAGCGGTGAGAAACAGATACACTGATTTAATACGAAAAAGTAAGCAGAAGGCCTGGGAGCAATTAGTCAGCACGACTGGAAATGCCGACCCCTGGGGGGGGGGTGTACAAAGTCACTACGAATAAACTCCCCAGGGGTGAGGTCATGACCTCGACCCGCACCCCGCAGGGAACATTGGCCACCACCTGGGAACAGTCTATCACCAACATCCTCGATGTGATTTTCCAAAAACCAGCACACCCGCAACTACCAGAACAACTGCAGATCTGCGATGGAAATGAAACATATCATATAGACCAAATGGAACCACCTTTTGCCTTAGAAGAATTACAACAGGCAGCGAAATAAATAAGGAATAAAAAATGCCCAGGCCCAGATCTTCTGGAGCCGGAGATTATTAAAAAAGTAGTAGACATCTCTCCGCAGACTTTACTAAACCTCTTCAACACATGCCTGAAGACAGGAGTCTTTCCAGCCGACTGGAAAATGGCCGACGTCAAATTAATTCTAAAAAATCCAATGAAGCCACCAGAACAACCCGAATCATACCGGCCAATTTCCCTGCTCCCAGTTGCTAGTAAACTCCTTGAAAAGATGCTTCACAAGCGACTCCTGCACCACTATGAAGCTGCAAATCTGGTGATGCCCACACAGTTTGGGTTCAAACCCGGAACCTCAACAGTGGATGCTCTCAACAGCCTCCTAAGTTTGGCTGCTGCCTGTGATAGGAAGTATTTCTTGGTTATTTCGGTCGATTTTGCTGGGGTATTCGACACCATCTGGTGGCCGAGCGTCCTAGCCAGACTGCGGAAGGCAAAAACACCCATCAACCTTTACAAAATAATGAAGTCATATTTATCCAAGAGAAAAATAAAAGTAGTGACTCCATACAAGAAACTGACCAGGCCTGTTTACAGGGGCTGCCCCCAGGGATCGGTACTGGGACCACTCCTCTGGAGTGAAGTGAAAGTGAAAGTGTGTTTAGGGTCCAACGGCACCAGCGGTTTCCCCCATCTCCGCGTAGTTTACATTGTGGGTGAACCAGTTGACTGGAAAAGCCAGAGATTTAAAAGTGTGTGGGAATTGTATTTGTGTGGTGTCGTGTACCGTTGTTCATCTGGTCATTTAGCCGCTGGACCCCTATTGAGGCCCAACGTTGCCCCACACTCGCCCCGTGGAGGCAGACCAGGAACTCACTTGACTTAAGTTACTCTGGCAGGTCCTGCCGCTTAATTTCCTGAGATTTCGGCAGCTAGGACCTAAAAAAAAAAATGAAGATATATAAGTGTGTGTATATATATATACACATGCAGTTGTAATTTATTTTTGAATGTTTGCATACATAGAGCGCATAGCGTCCATGCATTCAAACGGCAAGAGCAGGGCAGTGGATATGATAGGCCGAGACCGGGCGAAAATTATTTTTGATTTGATTAATTTAGGATGTAGGGCGTTTACATCGTGTATAGATAGAGTGGGGGAGGAGAGGCAGAAGGCTGGGTGGTAAAGGTAGAAGTATGGGGGCGACAGAGTAGATGTCCCCAGGTGGTCAGTGAGGCATGTCCATGCCTCACCAGAAGGAAAAAGAGGGTCGGCGGAGAGAGGGGGGGACAGGGTGTCTCCCCTCTTCCCGCCTGGGTTTGGGTTTAAAGTAATCGAGTCAGGTGCTCGATTTTGTTCGCCAAAATGGCTTGGTGGCAGTGAACTGCACGATCCAGGTCGGTGTGTTCCTTTGAAAAGTCCAGGGTTGTAGTCATTCTAATGGTTGTAAGCCGTGTCCTTTATTCTTGGTAGAATCCGTTTCCTTGTAGGGTCCACGATGCGGCAGTCATGACACTTTGTCGTTTTCAGTTCTCAGCTTGAATTAGTTTTATTGCTGTTGGTCACGGTTTGGTTGTTGTACAATGAGGGTACGTCTCCTCTTGTAGAGGTCTTCTGCGAATTTGGAGAATGCAATGTATTGCTCTTTACTGTCGAGTAGGTGCTTTTCTCTGTCTCTGGGCAAGAAGGTGATCCTGGAGATGAGCTGGCAGCGAAGGTCATCGTAGAGCCGGCAATCGTACATGAGATGCTGCCAGCTCTCAGACTCTCCACAGCAGCAGGCAGGGTCCTCTATGATGCCCAGGGCTGTGAGTTTTGCCTTGAATGCTCCGTGTCCGGTAAGTAGAAAAGTTGTATAGAGGCCCGGTGAGAACCACAGCGGGGCCTTCGGATGCAATTTCTCCACGTTGGGGAGAAATTTCCTAGTGATCTCTCCCTTGGAAGAGTTGTCCCATCTAGATTGCCATATTTGCGTGAGGTGGGCAGTGAGCCTTTTCTTTTCGGTCGCTCGGTTAGCAGTGGGATCTGCATTGAAGCCCATGAAGGTGCAGGCGTTCCCCTTAGAAATTTCATAGAGGATACCGATTCTGGCCACTTCCAGGTCGAGTGGAAGGGTTCCAGCCAGCACCTGCAGCGCATGTGTGCTTACTGTGCTGCAGGCCCGTGTGATGGCTAATAGCATGGCTCTGTGAATGGAGTCGAGTAACCTGTGGTTTACTGCCATGGTGACTTTAGAGTACCATGCTCCCGATGCATAGGTTGCTATCGGTATAAAGGCTGCTTTGTATATGAGCTTGAGGGTTTTGCTGTTTAGCCCCCAGTCCCTTTTTGCGACCCTGGTGATGAGGGCCGTGTAGCCCCTAACCTAATTTTCTTCCTGGTGTGGTGGAGTAAGTAAGTGTAAGTGTAAGTGTAAGTGTGTTTAGGGTCAAACGGCACAAGGGGTTCCCCCCCTATCTCCGCGTAGTTTACATTGTGGGTGAACCAGTTGACTGGAAAAGCCAGAGATTTAAAAGTGTATGGACTTTGTATATGTGTGATGCCTTGTACCGGTGTTCATCTGGTCATTTAGCCGCTGGGCCCCTACTGAGGCCCAACGTTGCCCCACTTACGCCCCGTGGAGGCAGACCAGGAACCCAGTAGTCTGTTTCACTCTGGCAGGTCCTGCCACTTAATTTCCTGAGATTTCGGCGGCTAGGACCTTAAAAAAAAAAAAAAAAAAAAAAAAAAAAAGACAGAAACGCGTCGACGTAGGGGTAGAATCGCTTAGTTTTGCTAGGCCAAGTTATGGGCGTAAGGTAATTTAGATATGTTAAGTTTTTGGGTAGGGCTTTCGCTAGCGTATAGATAGAGAGGGGGAGGCAGAAGGCTGGGGGGAGAAAGACAGAAATATGGGGCCAATAGAGTAGGTAGCCCCAGTTTTCAGTGGGACATGCCCATGTCCCACCAGAGTAGAAGATATAGGATGGAGAGGAGAGGAGGACGAAAATGTCCCCCCTCCCCCCAAGGAAGTAGGTTTAAAGGTGAAGGGGGCTAGAGTGCCCTCTTCAGATCGCCATATGGCTATTGGCAGCTATTGTTTCAAGTTTCTTTACTCATGGGGCAAGCTCCGTCCTTGTGCTTGTGTCCCTCATCTTTAGTTGCAGCCTTTACATTGTGCTGGCTGGTGTCTCTATAGTGGTACTTGATGTCAGTATGGAATTGGATGAGTTTCTGTCCTTCGACTTGGGGGAAGTCCACTCACAGGCATTTGCAGATGACCTGATACTGACTGTTGCCGCAGACAATCGACTTCAATTGGAAACCCAGGCAAATCGAGCAATTCAAATTCTACAAGACTGGATGAAGGTCCATTTTCTTAAGATCTCACCGGGGAAAACCTACTCAATGCTACTGAAAGGAACATTAAATCTCTGTAGACCACCGCAAATTAAAGTAGAAAATACAACTATCAAACTAGTCAGTGAGATGAAATATCTAGGAATCATACTGGACAAGAATCAATCTTTCAACCCACACTTGAAACATATCCGAGAGAAAATAAGGAGATATTCTGCCCTCGTCTCAAGAATAGCTAAAAGGGATTGGGGACTCAAGAGGCACACCTTGGGACTGTATTACAAAACAACATTTATACCAGCCATAACTTACGCGTCACCCATCTGGTTCCAGAAAGCAACTACTGCAGTTAACAGAAGGACACTCGATTCCATCCAACGGACAATACTCCTCTCTATTACACGGGCCTGCTGCACTGTGAGTACACATGCTCTGCAGGTTCTGGCGGGAGCACTCCCCCTTGATCTCGAAGTGGTGCGTTGTGCCATGGTGCAACATCTCGCAAAAGGGCTTCCCTGTACCTTCCTGGGCCACTCCATTGACCCTACAGGAAACCTAAAAAGAGAGAAAACAAAACTCGCCACCCACCTACAGCAGGTCTGGCAGGATAGGTGGTCAGAATCCACAAAAGGGGAAATAACGAGGAAATTTCTGCCTGATGTCGGAAGATTATACCCAAAAGCACCATAATGGTTTCACCCTGGACTGTACACTACGTATCTTTTAACAGGTCATGGGGCCCTGAATGCCAAACTAAACAGTTTTAAATTAGTAAACGATCCCCGCTGTGTCTGTGGGGAAGTGGAGACATGGTCTCACATAATGTACAACTGTGAAAATTATGAGGATCTCCGCTGCCTCCTGATGACAAAGCTGACTTACTTCCCTCGCGACAGGGAATCAAACCTGTTGGACTCGCAAGAGGAGTATAAGGAGTTGACAATATTCGCCCAGGGACTGTTCACCCGAAGGAGGACACTTATTGCTATCTACAGGGATCAAGAACAGGCACCACGACTAAACTAACCATTCTTGGACTGATACAAGACCTTCCTTTGGGACTCTATAGAATTTTTTTTTTTTTTTTTTTTAAGCCACGCTCCCTTGCGTGGCCCTTTGCCTCCACTCCCCGGGCGGGAGGGGGAGGTGACTTCTGGTCTCCTCCTCCCCTCGCCGCCCCTCTCTTCCCTCTAGTGGGGCATGGGCCTGCTCCACTGATTTGGGGGTCATCTTCTCTATGGACCCCTTATTTCTGTCTTCTCCCCCCAGTCTTCAGTCTCCCCACCCCTCTCTCTCTCTTTTAATTATAATTACTAATGTCTGAACCATTGTTAAATTGCATGAGCCCTACACCCAAAAACTTAACAACATTTATTTGCATAAATAGTACTTCTTATGGCTGGCCCATAACTATAACCTTTTTTTTTTTTTATTATTATTATTATTTTCATTTTATTTATTTTTTTATTTTTTTATTTTTTTTATTATTTTTTATTTTTTTTATTTATTTTTTTTTAAGGTCCTTGCCACTGAAATCTCAGGAAATTAGGTGGCAGGACCTGCCAGAGTAAATAACTATAATACTGGTGTACCTGGTCTGCCTCCACGAGGCAGAGTGTGGACAACGTTGGGTCCCATTAGGGGCCCAGCGGCTAAATGACCAGAGGAACAACGGTACACGACAGTACACATGTACAAAATCCATACACTTTTAAACCTCTGGCATTGACAGTGTTCTGTTTCACACCCACAATGTATAGCCCGCGGAGATGGAGGAAATCCCTGGTGCCGTTTGACACTAAACACACTCTACACACTCCACTCTACTGTGTTGTCGGGGGCCAGGAATAATTACACTGCGATGATCAGGCAGAGGAAGAAACTGTCCAGGGAGCATCTGATTTCCACAGTCGGCAATACAGACCCATGGAGCGTCATATACAGAACAACCACAAACAAGTTACCGCCCTCCACCATCACCTCACAAGGCACCATGACCAACAACTGGCATGACACCGTCAACAACATTCTAAATGCCACCTTCAGACCCATCGAAGAGAACAACACACCTCAACAGCAACAGCTGTGCCACGCCAACAAAACCTACCAATCGGCCGAGTGGAACAATCATTCACTCTGCAAGATCTACAAACTGCCGTACAAAAAACAGAAAACGAAAGAACCTGGGAACTGGACATTCCGAACCAGAACTGGTAAAAAAGGTGACCGAGTATGCCACGAACTTGCTGTTAGACTTATATAATCACTATCTTTGTCAGGGCTGGTTCCCATCGGATTAGAAGGTAGCCAGCATAAAATTAATCATAAAAAACCCATCAAAGCAGCCACATATATCGGAGTCCTACCGACCTATAACCCTCCTGTCTGTATTCAGCGGCGTCCCCGTAGCCAGGTGGGAAGGAGCAGCAGTGCATAGCACACGCTTCTTGATTAGACCGGGGTTCGAGCGCGTCACCACCAAATACGGAGGATTGGGAAAGGTCAGGGAATGACCACCGCATATCCCTGAGCAATATGGCCTTAGTTGCTAATGCTCTTAAAAACCAAATAACAACAACATAACAAAACTGTACTACGCAAAGTTCTGGAACAACTTCTTAGATAGAGACTTGAAGTACATTACACCGCAGCAAATTTAACAACAGAAAAACAATTCGGATTCAAAACTGGGAAATCCACTCTGGATGCCCTAGAATATATGAATGCCGCGTCAAACTGCCAACGAAAGTACTTTCTTCTCATCTCTGTGGACTTTGCGGGGGCTTTCGAAGCCCTCTGGTGGCAGAGCATCCTCGCAAGACTAAGAGCTGCGAACCTGCCAACAAACCTAAGTGGATGCATTCAGAGCTACCTGAACAATAGGAGGGTCCTAGTACAGGCTCTCTACAGCAATGTTGAGCGCCAGGTAAACAGGGGTGATGTGTACCCTGCCCTCAGGGCTCTGTAAGATGGGCTCTGTAAGATGAGTTCCTCTCCCTGGAATTGGGGGCGTGCAAGCGCTTGCATACGCAGATAACCTTTCCCTAATCCTCTCTGCTGATTCAAGAGCACAACTGGAAACGCTTGCCAACTCAGCGCTTTTTACGCTAAGAGAGTGGACTGAAACTCATCACCTTAATATCTCTGACACCCAATCTATCATAATAAAGGGATATCTAACTCCTACCAGACCACCGCAGATAAAAATCTACAACAGAACAATCAAATTTGCTACAGAACTCAAGCACCTAGGAGTGATCCTGGATCGAAATTTATCGTTTACACCCCACTTAAAATAAATCGAGAAGAAAATGAAAAACTACGCTTGACAGGATAATCCGCCACGACTGGGGGCTGAAAAGAAGAACCCTAGCAATACTTTACAATGCAGCCATCATCCCTGCGATTACATATGCTTCTGGCTTCTGGCACCATAAGGACTCTACGGTAGTAAATCTTCGGCTACTTACACGCAGACTACTACTTAGATGCAGAAATCCAACTACCTTCCAGGATCACACCACTGACCCAACTGCAAATCGGACAGTGTAGGAGAAAAGACTCGAGATCTATTTGCGATCAATATGGCAGCAGCGCTGGCCGATCTCAACAAAAGTGGAAGTCACGCCGAGGTTCCTCCCCGATATACAGAAAATATACCCACAGTATCCGGCATGGCTTTGCCCTGGATTGCACAGCACGTATCTCCTAACAGGATACGGAGCGATCCGCCACAAATTACACCTTCTCGGACTCCAAAACAACCCAATGTGTGCATGTGGCTCTGTGGAGACTTGGGGATACCAGATGCATGACTGCGAACTTTATGAAGATATTCGTGTTGAATTAATCATCCAAGTGCGCCTTAATCCCAAAAACCGGGAAAACTACTTACTGGAAGACGAAGCCTTCCAGTAAGTATATAGCATTCACCAAGTTTGCCCAGAACCTGTATACCAGACGATTGACCATTCCTCTGCCTGCAAACCTCGAATAGACGCGTCAAGCAAAGTGTAAGGACCCGTCCTTACATTAATTAATAAAAATGGTTAAATATTATGAGAAATTAACTGTAATACGAATAGTGGTTTTCTGGTAAAAACAACATGAGTTAAGTAGCACTGGAATTCAAAAATACCTTCCAGTCACTCCCTGTTTAGTTGTAGCTTGTTTGTATGGAAGTTCTTTGACGAGTCAGTAAAAGTAATATACCATGACAAATCCCCATTAAGACAGAAGCAGATGCACCATAGTAAAGGCCAAGAGTGCTTAAGCTGGCCCTCTTAAAGATTTCACGGTGAAACGCTATTAGAGGTGGGCGACGTCACCAGGTGTGCGCGCGTGAGGTCACGGGAGGAGCTGTGAGGCTTCTCAGTTGACCTGAACTTCCGCCTCTCTTTCTGGATTGTTCTCGTATGTTCGAGGTCCACGGAAGTTGGGACACAAAGAGTAAAGAAGACCCGCCCATGGAAGAGGAGAGGAGACAAATGAGAACACAGGAAAAAGGATGTGCAGATCTCCTATTGGCCAGGAAGAAAGTAGAGGGAATTTTGAGAGGGAGATTCTGGAAAAGTTTTCGTGGCATTCTGGAAAAGTTTTTCGTGAGATTCGGAAGAAGTTTTCGGAGGAGGCTGAAGAAGTTCACGGAGCGGTCTGGAGAATGAATTGAAGGAGTTGGAGAACGATACTAAGCAGAGCAGTAGTCTAATTTGGGTGATAGCTGCAGACCTGAGGTAGATGGAAGCAGGGATAGAAATTCTGCATATCCCGACAGCCCGTAGGAATGTTCACCTGTAAACATGGAAGCCGTAGTGAGGAAGAAGGAAGAATCACGCCCTGAGAATCATATAGGCAAAGCCAGTCGAATGAGTGGTCGAACCATTGACCTACTCGAAAACCCCTCTATCCCCGGAAGAAGAAATGCTGACCGGTAAAGAGTATGCAACACTGATTGATTCCAGCTGTGCAGTACCCGGTAGGGAAACACCATGATCACCGTGATCCCCAAATGAGCGCCCCCGCATTCCAGTACCTGAATGACCGATACGAAAGGAAGCCGAGCAGAGAGGAAAGTTCCAGGCGAAACACGTAAGTGCTAGAGAGTTTACCGAAATAGGTGTACTTAGTTTATTAAGGAGAGGACTTTAGGAGAAAAATGTGTATATTTAAGTAATGAATATATGAATAAAGGGGTAATGTATTTAAGACGGACGCAGCCTATAATTTGGAGTGAAGCTCCTCATATAAATGCTTGCTGGAAGGAGAGGGTATAATAGATAACTGAGAATTGTTTAAGGTTGGGAAAGGTTTTTATAATATGTATGAAATTAAAGGTTGAAATTTCAATTTATTATGAGTTGATTTGTGGAGAGTATTTCTGATTTGAGTAGGGGCTCATTAATAAGTGATATATAAAGGTATAGAGGATTAACTGTTCTGAAAGGTAATGTTAAATTGAATTGATTGATATTTCCTGTTGACCTGATTGCAGAAAGGGTGTCTGATTGAATAAATGAAATTTTCTTACAAATTGAGACACGAACTCTGAAGGTTTTTGTGAGCCAGTTCATTGGCGGGTAGTTGTTGGTTTATTATACAGACTGTTCAGAAGAAGAGTGGGAAGAATCTATGTAAAGTGTGTGACACGACCTATTGAAGTCCCTGTAAAGAACATGAAGAGACACCATGACATAATGAATAATAATGTGTATTAGAGTAGAATATCTGATGATGAAACAATTGAGTTTGAACAAGATATTTACACATATAAAGGTTAATGAAATAACAAGTCACCAGCCAAATATAGTTTGACTAAATACTATTGCTAGTCTCTGTATGATAAGTTAATAAACATTGTTTTATTTTACATTCATGTGTTGGAGTCTGTCATTCCAAAACTCAGCCAATCCGGTAGAAAAATACCTAAAATAATTGGGGTCCCCTTTGGGTCTGGTAATCTTCTGAGAACAAACAAGTCAGATGCTAAGTGGGAGGATTGGACTACGGGGATATACATATAAAAAAAAGGGGATAAATTACAATAATTAAAATATAAAGAAAATTAGGGCAACCAAGAAAAACAATAATACCCCCACAATAAACAAGAGTATAAACAAGTACAACCCCCACAAAAGCTTCTCAGAGACCACCAACCAGACGTCAGGTTTGACTGCTTGATCCATCATGCAGGACAAAACTTGAACTCTTCCGAGAAGTGACAAAATTCCACTTCCCAGAACTTTGACAACTGGATGGACAACAGTCCATTGAGTGACACACAACTATGACATTTTGCATAACCTACTCAGCCAAACCAACATTGGATCGCCTCTGCTGGGCCTCAAGTTTTTCTCAGTGGTGTGGACCTGATCCATGCACACAGGCCATGCGGACCTGACCGATACACACTGGCCACATTGGCGACCTGAGCCAGCTCCCTTGTCTGGCTCACTGTCTCACCTCTTCTGGCCGGGAGGGGAGGGGACAGTTTCTGTTCCCTCCCCTCCCTGTTACCCTATTTCTTCCCTCTGGTGGGGCATGGGCATGCCCCACTGTAAACTGCAGTCGCCTTCCCTTTCGGCTTCATATTTCTGTCCATCTCCCCCCCAGTCTTCAGCCTTCACCCCACTCTATCTGACAGAAACGTGAACACGCCCCACACAATCTAAAGTCACCAATCTAAATTAATATTGCCCAACATTTTGGACATCTCCTAGCGCTTTCCGCGACACGTGGGTAAACGCCCTGCCTCCACGGGGTGAAAGTGGGGCAACGTCAAGCCTCAGTAAGGGTCTGGCGGCTAAATGACCAGAAGAACAACTGTACACAACACTACACATGTACAATATCCATACACTTTTAAATCTCTGGCTTTTCCAGTCAACTGGTTCACCCACAATGTAAACTACGCAGAGAGGGGGAAACCCCTGATGCCGTTTGACGCTAAACACACTTTACACTTCACTGTGTTGTCGCACAGTCTCAACCTATGCCCTGCAAGTCCTAGCAGGTGTACTACCTTTAGACCCAGAAATTGTCCGCACAGGTCTACTCTATCAAATCTCCAAACGAATATCAGACTCAACATTAGACTCCAACTCTGATCCACTCAACAACAGAACTGCAGAAGAAAAGAGACTTATCACACATTTAGCACAGGTCTCTGGCAGACTAGATGGATGGAGTCAACAAAGTGGTCATAACACGAAAATTTCTTCCAGAATCCAAACAGTTTATCCTAAATGCCCCGACATCGTCCTCCCCCAGGCCTACAAACTACCTTCCTTCTCATAGGGCACGTTTCCATTCCTGCAAAATTGAATTATTTCCATAAAACAGACAGCATCTGTGTAACTGTGGTACATAAGGTGGTCCCAGGTTTCCTGGGACCACCTTATGTATGACTGCCCGCTTTACGAAGACCTTCGACGAATTCTCATTACACAGATTCATTACCTTCCGGATGATCAAGAAAACCATCTTCTGGAGCACGAAAAACACTACCGCGCCTTTTCCAAGTTTTCCCAAGACCGTTTTGCCCGGCAAAGAACTTTACCTCAACCGTAAATCTCCGCAGGAATGGTGCCATACAACTCCTTCCTTGATTCATCTCAGGAGTGACACAACCACCAGAACAGCTCAGATGTTGCCACTGGGCCTTCCTAGCCACGCTCCTTTGCATGGTCCTTTGTCTCCACTCCCCGGGAGGGTTGGGGAGGTGACTCCTGATCTCCTCCTCCCCTCGCCACCCTTCTTTTCCGTCTGGTGGGGCATGGGCCTGCTCCACTGATTTGGGGATTATCTTCTCTATGGACCCCTTATCTCTGTCTTTTCCCCCCCAAGCTTTCAGTCTCCCCATCCCTCTCTCTAATTTATAATTACTAGTGTCCGAATCACCTCTAAATTGCTTGAACCCGACACTCAAAAACTTAACAACATGAGATCGTATAAATAGTACTCCTTTTGACTGACCCCTATCTGTAATGGTGTTTTTTTGTTTTTTTTTTATTTATTATTATTTTTTTTTAATTTATTATTTATTTTATTTTTCATTTTATTTTATTTTATTTTTTTTTTGGGTCCTAGCCACTGAAATCTCAGGAAATTAGGTGGCAGGACCTGCCAGAGTACATAACTATAATAATGGTGTAGCTCGTCTGCCTCCACGAGCAGAGTGTGGACAACGTTGGGTCCCATTAAGGGCCCAGCGGCTAAATGACCAGAGGAACAACGGTACACGACACTATACATGTTCAAAATCTATACATTTTTAAACCTCCGGCATTGACAGTGTTCTGTTTCACACTCACAATGTAAAGCACGCGAAGATGGCGGAAACTCCTGGTGACGTTTGACACTAAAGACACTCTACACTCTACTGTGTTGAAGGTCGTTGAGACATACTCCTAAACCTCTATAATCTATGCCTCACGACTAAAACTTTTCCCAAAGAGTGGTAGAGTGGCAATGAAAAACTAATTATCAAAAATCCTAACAAGCTGCCGGACCAATTGAACTCCTACAACCCAATAGCCCTGCTCTCTGTTTACAGTAAATTCCTCAAAAGACTCCTCCTGATCAGGATCCAAAACCACTACCTGCAAGCAAATCTGGCATCGCCAAAACAGTATGGTTTCCGACAGGGCTGTTAACGGTGGACTGCCTGAGAAATCTCTGGATGCAAACAACAGCCACCGACCAAAAGTACTTCCTAGCTATCTGTCGACTTTGCCAGGACATTGACACTCTCTGGCGGCCAAACGTCCCCTTGGCCCAGCTCAAGGTTACCAGCAGCCAGAAAATTTATATAACGTAATAAAAAGCTACCTGTTTGACAGATGTATCACGACAAAAACCCCATATTGAACGATTAAGATTCGAATACAGAGAGGCTGCCCATAGAGCTCTGTACTGGGACCAATACTGTGGAATATTACAGTGGATGAACTCCTAAATATGGACATCATCGAAGCACTCTCGCAAGCGTTCGCAGATGACCTCATCTTTAGGGTCGCCGGAAATAGCAGACTAAAACTTGAAACAAAGACAAACCATGCCCTACAAACGAAAAGAACAATCTCAGGATCTCCAAAGAAAAAAACTGATTCTATCCTCCTAAGGGTACTCCCTATACCCGAGGAGACTCCCCTCAGATCAGGATTGGTACCACCACACTGAGAGTATCAAACGAGCTCAAGTACCTGGGTGTAATACTTGACAACACGCTCTGCTTTAAAGCGCATTTCAACTACACCAGGAAGACAATCAGGAGCTACACGGCCCTCATCACCAGGGTCAGAAACGAGACTGGGAGTTACAGCAAAACCCTCAAGCTCATATACAAAGCAGCCTCTATACCGATAGGAACTTATGCATCGAGAGCATGGTACTCTAAAGTCACCACACAGATTACTCGACTCCATCCACAGAGCCATGCTATTAGCGGTCACAAGAGACTGCAGCACAGTGAGTACACACATGCACTGCAGGTGCTGGCTGGAACCCTTCCACTCAACCTGGGAGTGGCCAAAGTCGGAATTCTCGACGAATTATCTAAGGGGAACGCCTGAACCTTCAATGCAGATCCCACTGCTAACCGAGAGACAGAGAAGAAAAGACTCACTGCCCAATTCATGCAAATATGGCAATCTACGCAGGACAATTCTCCCAATAGAGCGATCATTAGGAAATTCCTCCCTTACGTAGGGAAATTACATCCGAAGACCCCACTGTGATTCTTATCGGGCCTCAATATAACAACCTTTTTACTTACCGGACACGGAGTATTCAAGGCAGAACTCATAGCCCTGGGCATCACAGAGGACCCTACCTGCTGCTGTGGAGAGTTGGAGAGCTGGCAGAACTTCATGGATGATTGCCGGCTCCATGATGACCTTCGCTGCCGGCTCATCTCCAGGATCACCTTCTTGCCCAGAGACAGGTAAAAACACCAACTCGACAATAAAGAGGGATACATTGCATTCTCCAAATTCGCAAAAGACCTCTACAAGCGGAGACGTACCCTCATCGTACATCAACTAAACGGGAACCAACAGCGATAAAACAAAACGGAAGAAACCTTCGAAGACAGGCCAAATTCAAGCTGAATATGCAACAAAACTGATAACAACTAGGTGTTATGACCGTTGCATCCGTGAAGCCTACAAGAAAACCGACGTTTACTACACTGGTGTGCAAAACTTAAGGACCAGTCAGGTTTTCACCTGTAGCTTCTCATAGGAGTGTCCTGGGTATTGGAAAATCATACCAAGCGAACCTCGTCAAGTACAGAAGTGATGAAGGAAACACCACCGACAAAACGGAAACAAAACGGTACAGAGAGACTTTATTCAAGAATGGCAACATAGCACTGGCGGCCATGATACAGATACATCACTGCCAAAGATGAAACAAATAGAAGAGGCGGTCCTGAGAAGATATGGCCACCCCTAATGTGGTTGCAGGCTTTGTACCGCCTGTCCATACTTATAACAATGTTGTTAATACGTTCTTGCTGTAACATCGTCCATTCCTCTGTCAGCGCCATCTTCAGCTGGTGAACATTTTCTGGTGAGTATGGACGTGCCGCTAGGCGTCTCCCCAGAGCGTCCCATGTGTGTTCAATGGGATTTATATCGGTCGAATGGGCAAGCCAATCGAACAATGTCCTCACTTTCCAAAAGCATATCAACAGCTGCAATGCGATGGGGTATGGCGTTGTCATCCATAAACACGAACTCGGGGCCAATAGCACCTCGAAACGGACGCACATGGGGGAAGAATTACCTCAATACAGTAGCGTGCACCGGTTACAGTAACGCCTTCCAGTACCTGGAGTTGCGTACGTCCATCCAAGATAAGTGTAAAGTGTAAAGTGTGTTTAGGGTCAAATGTCACCAGGGGTTTCCCCCATCTCCGCGTTGCTTTCATTGTGAGTGAACCAGTTCGCTGGGAAATGCAAGAGATTTAAAAGCGTATGGATATTGTATATGTGTAATGTCATGTACCGTTGTTCATCTGGTCGTTTAGCCGCTGGACCCCTACTAAGGCCCAACGTTGCCCCACTTTCGCCCCGTGGAGGCAGCCAGGAAACACCAGTAGACTAAGATTTACTCTGGCAGGTCCTGCCGCTTAATTTTCTGATATTTCGGCGGCTAGGATCTAAAAAAAAAAAAAAAGAGGAAAAGAAAGTTAAAAAATAAACTAAGATATATATATATATATATATATATATATATATATATTTTTTTTTTTTTTTTTTTTTTGGTAAATTCTATGGGGAATAACGCTAAATTTTTGAAACGCCGAGTGTATAGGCAAAAAACGTAATTTGGAGATGATTAAATCAATTCCGATGTGTAGGGCATTCGCTTGCGTATGTGCAGGTAGTGTGGGTGGGGAGACTGAAGTCTGGGGGGGAAAAGACAGAAGTATGGAGTCGAGAGAGGAGGCAACTCCAAGTCACAGTGGGGCATGCCCATGCCCCACCAGCAGGGAAAGTGGGAATGGCGAGAAGGGGATGAGACAGTAAGACCGTCTCCCCCCCCCCACCGGGGATATGGGTATTAAAGATGAAGGAGGCTAGGGTGCCCTCTTCAAGTCGCCAAATGGCGTTTGGCAGCTGTGCTGCGTTAAGTCTCTTTACTTCAATATTGAGTCGATTTCAGTCCAGTCGCTCATGGGGTAAGCTCCGTCCTTGTGTTTTTCACTCACTTGTCTCAAATTTTTTCTCTGTAGTAACTCTGTTGGATAGTATTTTATGGTCTTGTACAGTTTAACTTGTGGTGATCTTTCTTCAGACACGATTTATGGTAATTAGCAGTCTTCTCCTCTCGAAGAGGTCTTGCGCATATTGAGAAAGTGCTCTGTATTCCTCTTCTGTGTCAATGAAGTGGGATTCCAGTCCTTTCGGAAGGTAGTGTATCTTTGTGATCAGGATGCCTCTGAGATCTTCGTATCCTGGGCAGTCGTAGACCAAGTGGTTCCAGTTCTCGATCTCCCCACATGTGCAGTTGGGGTCCTCAACAAGGCAGAACCCAAGCAGCTTCTCCATAAAGGGACCATGACCAGTAAGGAGCGAAGTCAAATGCTTCCCCGGAAAGTACCAGGCTGGTTGCTTGGGATATATTTTGCTGAGTTTGGGAAGGAATTTTCTTGTGATTTCTCCTTTTGTTGTATCGGTCCATCTTTGTTGCCACTCCCGAAGTAGGTAAGCCTGTAATCGGACTTTTTCTGTTTTTGTACTACTCGCTGGGTCAATTATGAAATCCTGGAAGGTGGCAGCAACCCCCCCCCGACATGCAGGAAGAGCAAGCCAGCTGTTACAGTCTCCAAATCGAGGTGGAGCGCTCCAGCAAGCACCTGCAACGCTGATGTGCTTACTGTTCTGCATGCTCGTGTGGTTGTTAGTAAAATGGTCCTTTGTATCGTATCCAGAGTTCTCCTATTGACTGCAAGCGTCGTTTTGCTGTACCACACTGCAGCAGCATAAGTTATCGCAGGGATGAAGGTTGCCTTATAATACAACATTAGTGCTGTTTTTTTAATCCCCAACGATGTGCTTACTGTTCTGCATGCTCGTGTGGTTGTTAGTAAAATGGTCCTTTGTATCGTATCCAGAGTTCTCCTATTGACTGCAAGCGTCGTTTTGCTGTACCACACTGCAGCAGCATAAGTTATCGCAGGGATGAAGGTTGCCTTATAATACAACATTAGTGCTGTTTTTTTAATCCCCAGTCTTTTCTCATAACGCTCGCCACCAGTGCCGAGTAACGTCTTATCTTCGTCCTTATATATTGTAGGTGAGGTTGAAAGGATAAGTTTTTGTCTAGGATAACTCCTAGATATTTCATTTGGTTGGCAAGTTTAATGGTCACACCTTCTATTTTAATTTGGGGTGGACGCCGTATTTGCAGGGTTCCTTTTAGTAGAATAGATGTGGTTTTCGTCGGTGAAATTTTTAACTGGTTTCTTGTAGCCCAATTTCGTATTTTCTGCAGAGCTTGGTTTGCGGTAGTTTCCAGTTGGGCTCTTGAGTCAGCCTCAATGGTAAGAATAAGGTCGTCTGCAAAGGCCTGGGCTCCGATCAGCCCCAGGTACAGGTTCAGGAGCTCGTCGAGAACCATATTCCAAAGGAGTGGCCCCAAGACAGACCCCTCTGCGGGCAGCCCCTGTATACAGATCTTGTGACTTTTTGGTAGTTGGCCTAATAGGTAGTTCTCCTATTGACTGCAAGCGTCGTTTTGCTGTACCACACTGCGGATTAGTCCGCTTGACCGGGTTACGACCGGACACGTTATTTCGCGCTCCTGAATTTGTATGGAAAATAAGTGTTTAAAATGTTTAATCAGTTTAAAAAAGTGTTCCATCTGAAAGAGCTTATCTGGAGGATTCCGTAGGTGAGATTAGTTTTATTATCTATTGGGAATTGAGTAAATTACCAGCATTTCTATCTGTGTCCTTTGTTGTCAGACTACAATGGTCACCATGTGGCTGGCAGAAGGGTCATAGAGAGGCACTGATGTAAAGCAGAAGCCACGTTGGTAGTTTACACTTGACTGGGGAGTTGCCCAAACTGTGTTTAAAACTGAGCTGAAAGACCGCTCCACCAAACTGTACCGTAAACTGCCGAATTGTGTAAAATCGTGTGCTTTGAACATGTACTTAGTGTAGAGAACTATTTTTTACTGTGCCGTGCTACACTGGGACGGCCTGCGACGACACACACATACTGCTTCACCCATTGTCCTTGAACTGGAGGGCGTGACTACGGTGATCTGCATTATTGAGTGGGGAGGGTGACCCCCCATATGTGTTAATGCTTAAGCCTCTATTAGCGAGAGCTCCTGGTTGTCATCTACAGCCTTCGACACTAGCTTCGCCACCGACACCACTTGCTAGGCGCATATCAACGTCTCGGGCCACACTCACAGTCATAGCTGAAGGTCACTTGCCGCTTAAGCTTTTCTTTAGCGAGCGCTACTTGGGCGCACTACGCCTCTGGCAGTAATTGCCTTGCAGCGACCACCTGCTTTTCAAAATCTTCTTTAGTGCACAAAAATTCACCAAATTGGATTACGAACTTGTAGCGGGTGTCTTCCTGCACCAAAAATCAAGTCCTACTGAAGCAACACCCTACCGACTCGGAAATCCGGACCTACTTCGATTATTTGAAATTATCCCAACATGAAAGGTAAAACCAATAAAACCCAAACCTCGTTGCAGCATACCAACAAGGATGACATTACAGTCATCGAGCATGACGAGGGGCCGGTGAATCCCCGCGCCGGAGCCCCCTCCGCTAAAAGGAAAACCCGTTCACAAACCGACACGAGAGAATCACAAGAGATTCATGCCTCCCAACGGGATTCTACCGAAGAGAAACAAGAGGAACCACCACTGGATTCAACCTTGCCCAGGGGCACCGTCCCTGAACAGAAACTAATCCTGCGAACCGCCCTTGAAAACCTATTCAAGAAGCCGAGCAGCAGAGTGACTACAGGACTAAGAGCTGAAATCGTTTCCCTGTGGACCAAACTAGAAACAATTTTGGACCAAACGCACCTGGAAAATGAAAAAATAACTGCCAGGCTTGATGCCTATCTTGAAAGTGGGGCGAACAAAGTGCAACAGCGAGCCCCCATTTTTGCTGAAGTGCTGAGGACACAGCAACCCACCAACCAAACAGTAACTAAGGAATCTACCACTAAACGCAAGACCCTCTTGCCAACCCCTCACCTAGTCATCGTAAGACCGACCTCCAAAGATGAAGTCCACACCAGCGAAGAGGTAAAGAGCATAGTAGTAAACAACCTTACCGAAGACTTAAAAGCGGCAAAAATCAAATCGGTTCGCAAAACCCGAAATGTGGGTGTTATTATTGAAACCAGACAAAGGCGGATGCAAACCTGATACTAAACAATCAAAGAATCCACACACTTGGATTAGAGGCCCTACCACCGAAAAGAAAGGGGCCTTGTGTAATTATATACGACTTGGACAAGGACATAACCCCGACTGAGATCCAAACAGAACTGTACATGAGAAACCTACAGCAAGACTATCCAGGGAAGGCACCATCAACCATCGTTACTCCGAGATTTCAGACTAAAGCTAGAGCAGGAAACGCCACTAACTGGGTGGTAGAGAGCTCTCACCAGCGGCCTGGAAGACTATATGCCAGCAAAACAGAGTCTTTATCAACTGGGGCAGCCACCGCTTCAAGGAGTACGTACCCGTCCCAAAATGCTTCCGGTGTTGTAAATTCGGGCATACTACCCACACCTGTGCTCAGACTCAGCCCACCTGTGGCCATTGTACAGAGCGGGGACACGAGTTTAAAAACTGTCCAAATAAGGACAAAGACCCTATCTGTGCTAATTGCAAGTTGGTAAAAATGGATTGCAAACACTCGATAAGGGACCCTAACTGTCCCTCATACATCAAAGCGAAGAGCATGCACCAAACTAGAACTGATTATGGCGACTACAACTAAGAAATTCAACACTACAGAGATGAAAATATTCCAGCATAATGCACAGAGAGCCAGGGCTGTGGCTGACCAGCTACGCCTTAAGGCCGACCAAGAGAGCGCTGATATCCTGCTACTTCAGGAACCGTATGCACATTCCAAACAAGTAAGGGGCTATCCCCTTGCATATAAACTAATCCAATCTGATGAGGACACTCCCTGGGCCGCGGTCCTGGTCCGAAACCCGGACATCACGGCAACAAAGATCGCACAGCTGTGCACACCATGGGCAGCCTGCGCCCATGTCATCACACCAATAGGAGCCTTCTACGCCATATCCCTCTACTCTAGACCGGGACAGGATATCACAACTGCCATAAATTACTTGCAACAGCTACTTGACATCCTACCAAACCAGCGGATTATTGTGGGAGCAGACGTGAACTGTCGGTCGCCTGCATGGCACAGCAAAACGGAGAGCAGAAGAGCTACGCACAATGGTCAGCTACTTGAAGACTTCCTAGCCACCTCGCCATTTGTGATCCTTAACCAGCCACACCATTTGCCCACATTCTGCAACCTGCTTTGGGAAGCAGACATAGACATAACAATAGCCACAGCCAATATGGCCGCGCACATCGACAGATGGACAGTCCAAAATTCCTGGACAACACCCGATCACCGGGTGATCACGTACCGAATCTCAAGAACGCTAACCAGAACCCCAATCACCAGATATCTCACCAACAGATTTGCAATCCACAAAGCGGACTGGAATCAGTTTGCGGTTCACCTAGCCATAGCTATCAAAGCTAGACAACAGCAAATAGAGAAGGAAACTGATCCAGACATCCTGCAAAGAATAGTGACTAACATAATCACAGAGTCCAGCAGTGCAACCATAAAGAAGAAGAGACCCTCCCCAGGAATGGTCCCATGGTGGACCCGGGAGCTGCAGACCCTTAGGAAGGAGGTCACAAATAGAAGGAAACAATTCCAAAGAGCCCGCAGGTCTTGGCCGCAGGCTGAGGTGGAGGCCTTAAGACAACGCTATAGGGAGGCAAGAAATCTATACACAGACAAAATCCAAAAGAGTAAAAGAAAATCCTGGGAGTTACTTGTCTCCACAGCTGGAAATGCGGATCCCTGGGGGGTTATATACAAAGTAACTACGAATAAACTCCCCAGGGGAGAAGTCCTCACGACGACTCGAACTCCACAAGGCACGCTAACAACAACGTGGGAGGAATCAGTCAACAACCTCCTAAACGCAATACTGAAGGAACCAGCACAGCCAACCAGTGAACAACAACTCAAGCTGTGCAAAGAAAATGAAGAATACCTCACGGAACAGATAGAACAACCATTTACAATGGAGGAACTTCAAGAAGCGACTGCCCGGATTAGGCCCAAAAGATGCCCTGGAAGAGATATGCTTGAACCCGAAATCATAAAGAAGGTTGCTGACCTAGAACCCCAACTTCTCTTAAGGCTGTACAATTGCTGCCTGGAGGCTGGCTACTTCCCTATGGAGTGGAGAACAGCAAATGTCAAATTAATTCTCAAAGCCCCAAGCAAAAATCCGGCATTCCCGGAATCATATCGACCCATAGCGCTCCTAACAGTTTTAAGTAAGCTATATGAACGGCTCCTTCATAGACGGATACAACACTACTACTCCACTGCCAACCTTGAGGCAAAAAACCAATTCGGATTCAAGCCAGGTCACTCGACTGTCGATGCGATGAGAAACCTACTGATATCAGTGAATGATTGCCAACAGAAATACTTTCTCGCTATTGCAGTGGATTTTGCCGGGGCGTTCGACTCACTTTGGTGGCCGAGCGTCCTGGGCAGGCTCAGAATGGCACAGGTCCCAAGCAACCTTTATAATAATATCAAAAGCTACCTCTCACACCGAAAAATAGAAGTGAAAGTACCATACCAACAGATCATCAGGAACATCCACAGGGGGTGCCCCCAGGGTTCCGTGCTCGGTCCACTGCTGTGGAATATAGTATTTGATGATTTTCTGAACACCGGCCTTGGGGAGGTGGTAACCCAAGCATTTGCGGATGATTTAATTCTCACTGTGACGGCAGATAATAGGACACAACTTGAGATTCGAGCAAATCAAGCTCTGTATACTCTACAGCGGTGGGCTACGGAGAACTTTCTACAGATCTCGCCTGCCAAAACGACTTCCATCTTGCTTAAGGGAACACTGGACATAAGGAGGCCACCGCAAATTAAAATAAATTGCGCTACAATCAAATTCGCCCAACAAATGAAATACCTCGGGATCATTTTTGACAGCAAGCTTACATTCCAACCGCATCTCAGGCAACTCAGGACGAAGATTAGGAACTACTCAGGCCTGATTGCACGAGTCTCACGCAAGGACTGGGGACTGAGTAAACAAACCATGTTGCTATACTACAAGACTACTTTTCTCCCAGCGATCACATACGGTGCACCAATATGGTATCATAGAACCAGACTGACCACCAACAAAAGAATACTGGACTCAACACAACGAACAATATTGCTCAAAACAACCCGAGCCTGCAATACTGTGAGCACGGAGGCGCTCCAGGTTCTTACTGGATCCTTACCCCTGGATCTCGAAGTGATCAGATGCGGACTAGCATACTACATATCAAAAGGAATCTCTGTGACCTACTCGGGCTTTACGATTGAACCCACACACAATATAAAAATGGAAAAGGCTCGGCTCTTGGCACACTTAAAACAAGAATGGCAAAACAGGTGGACAGACTCAACCAAAGGAGAGGTGACACGACGCTTCATACCTGATGTAGACAGGTTTTTCCCAAAACTACCTGTATGGTTCCACCCAGGCCTATATGCCACCTACTTATTGACGGGTCACGGCCCCTTCAACGAGAAACTAACATCTCTGGGCCTCCTCCAAGACCCCAACTGTTCATGTGGCGAACCGGAAAGCTGGACCCACCTCATGCACGAATGTACAAACTACGAGGACTTACGTGGAAATCTAATAACAAGATTGACCTACGTGCCGCGAGGTCAGGAGTATCATCTCTTGGACACAAGCGAAGAATATAAGAACCTCACCAGATTTGCACAGGAAATCTTTGCCAGAAGAAGAACCTGTTCTGCGATCAGGAACTAAGGGCACAGTACGCCTTGTAGCAGACATTAAACTTCCACAACACCGGACTATAAGCAGCACTAGACCACCCTTCCTGATGATGGAAACAGGATCAACGGACCAGACCCATCAGGGATGCAAAAGAGACACTCCACGAGACTACCCTGGTCGTGCATATAACCCATAAATGTGACTGACCTCAACTTACCTGGATGGACACATAGCCAATGAATGACATCGGGGAACTGGTTCCGACTGTTCGTTGGACCCATATCTTTTTCCCCAACTTGAACAGCAGATTTGCTGCCAGTGCGCCAACTGGCGACCGAGCTGGGCACTCTTTCCTGGCTTTCTTTCCACTCCACTTCCCTGGCAGGGGGGGAGGTGCCTGTCCTATTGTCTCCTCCCTTCCTCGCCACCCCCATTTTTCCTTCTGGTGGGGCATGGACATGCCCCACTGACACCTATTGGAGTCGCCTTCCCTATTGACTCCATATTTCTGTCTCTCCCCCCCAGTCTTCAGTCTCCCTCCCCTACTCTATCTGTACACAAGCGATTGCCCTACACGTCCAAATTTAATCATGTCCAAATTACTGTTTGCCAATAGTTTCGGCCTTTCAAATCCTAGCGCTCTTAACCCCCCCCCCCACGCGAAAGATCAAATCTTTTTTTTTTTTTTTTTTTTTTTTTTTAGGTCCTAGCCACTGAAATCCCGGGAAATTAGGTGGCAGGACCTGCCAGAGTAATTAATTATAATGCTGATATACCTGGCCTGCCTCCACGGGGCTGAGTGTGGACAACGTTGGGCCTCAGCAGGGGTCCAGCGGCTAAATGGCCAGAAGAACAACGGTACATAGCACTATACATATACAATATCCACACACTTTTAAATCTCTGGCCTTTCCAGTGAATTGGCACATCTACAATGAAAGGAACGCGGAGATGGGGGAAACCCCTGGTGCCGCTTGACACTAAATACACTCTACACTCTACACTCTGTACCACACTGCAGCAGCATAAGTTATCGCAGGGATGAAGGTTGCCTTATAATACAACATTAGTGCTGTTTTTTTAATCCCCAGTCTTTTCTCATAACCACTATGAGAGGACGCTCGGCCACCATAGTGAGTCGAACGCCCCAGCAAAATCAATTGAAATGACTAGTAGGTATTTTTTTCTGCATTCCTCTGCCTTCCGAATCAGGTTTCCAAGTGCATCCACTGTGGAGGAACCCGGCTTAAATCCGAACTGATTCCTAGCCGCCAGGTTTGTCCTCTCATAGTGGTTTTTGATTCGCTTGTGCAGCAGTCTTTCATATAGTTTGCTGACCACTGAGAGCAGTGCAATAGGTCTATATGACTCTGGGCAGTCCGGTTTTTTGTTAGGATTTTTAAGTAACAAGTTGGTGTTTGCTGTTTTCCATGCTGTGGGGAATTTTCCTGTTTCCAGACACCTGTTGTAGAGAGTAAGTAGTAAGTGCGGTGCAAATTCTGCAGTTTTCTTCAAGATCTCTGGTTCGATCATGTCCAGTCCTGGGCATTTGCTATTTCTGATCTTGGTGGCAGCCTCACTGAGCTCTTCCAGGGTGAAGGGGCGTTCAATTGTCGAGGTGTTATAGATTGCGTTGTCCTTGCAAATTTCGTGTTGTTCTTGCATGGTTAATATTGCTGGTTCCTTGACGATTTTGTCCAGTATGTTTCCCATTGACTGCTCCCAAGTGGTCGTTAGGTTTCCCTCCGGGGTCCTGGTGGTACTAATGACCTCGCCCCTGGGAAGTTTATTGGTTATCACCTTGTAGACTATGCCCCAGGGGTCGGTGTTTCCAGAAGTAGACACTAGGCGCTCCCAAGAACCCTTCTTACTTTTTTTATGGTGTCTGTGTAACGGTTCCTAGCTTCTCTATAATGTTGTCTCAGGACCTCCACCTCATCTTCGGGCCAGGTTCTGTGAGCTCTCTGGAAGTCTTTTCTTGTTTTTTGCATTTGTCGTCGTAGTACTGCAATTACTGGTGTCCACCAGGGTACTGTGCCAGGTTTTGGGTTTTTTTTTTTATCACTCGATCACTGATGTTTAGTAATAATTTTGTAGTTTCCCTCTGAAGGTCATCCGGGTCGCTCCGGGGGTTTATGTTTTCCAGATTGTGTCTAATTGCCGTGGTGAGCAACTCTATATACAGTGTCCAGTCTGCATTTGCGACTGCATATCTCATTTGTGGTTGGTTTGTTTGAGTTATTCTTGTTAGTTGTATTTCAACTGAAAAGGTTATTGCCCGGTGGTCTCAGGTGGTCCATGCTTCCTCCACCCTCCAATTAGTCACATGTCCGGCCATACTCCTGGTGGCCAGGGAGACATCAATTGTGGCCTCCCAGAGAGTGCTCGAAAATGTTGGCAGATGGTGGGGTCGATTTAGTACAGTTAGACAGGATCCTGCAAGGTAGTCTTCTAAGAGTTGTCCATTTCGAGTTCCTCGCCTGTCTGGGGTGAGGCTGTGCCATGCCGGGGAGCGACAGTTGACATCAGCTCCAATGATGACTCTTTGATTTGGTAGGGTGTCCTGTAGGCATCGGAGGTAGTCGATTGCAAAGCCTATATCTTGTCCCGATCTGCAGTAGAGTGCCACGACATACAGAGATCGTAATGCTGTGCCAAGTTGTGCACATGCAGCCCATGGAGTACACAGCTGTATGATTTCAGTTGCGCTGATGTTGGTGTTTCTTACCAGAACGGCAGCCCATGGGGTGTCGTCATTCGTGTGGATCACCTTATAATTGTGTGGGTACCCTGCGACCCGCTTTAGATGTGTGTACGGTTCCTGGACTATAATGACATCCAAGTTTTCGTCTTCGGCTTTGGTCCGTAACTGGTCAGCCACTGATCTGGCCCGTTGTGCGTTAATTTGAATTATTTTCAGCATATTTGTGTTATAATTCTTAATTCTCGTTCCCATAGTTGATCCTGCTTTGGTATAAGGTCTTGGTTCGTTGGTATGTAGGGCATTTCGGGTCCCTAAGTGAGTGCTTGTGGTCTAATTTCATAGTCTTGCAGTTAACGCAGGTGGGTTCCTTATCTTTGTGTGGGCAGGGGTTAAAATCGTGGCCCTTTTCAGAACAGTGGCCACATGTTTGGGGGGCTTTGCGCACATGTGTGTGTCGCGTGGCCAAACTTACAGCAACGGTAGCATTTCGGTATGATTACTCGTTCGTGATAGCGGTAGCTTCCCCATTCAATGAAAACCCTTGTTTGGTCTTTCAGGACCTTCCAGGCCTCCGGGGTAAGCTCAACTACCCAATTTTTATTTATTCTGTTTCTCGCTTGTATGAAGTATTTGGGTATTACTGTTTCTTGTGGGTCCTTTATTTGGGTATTACTGTTTCTTGTGGGTCCTTTCCCGGGATTTTGCTCTGTAAGTTCCTGTGGTACAGCTCAGACGCTAGTTGGTTAGGTGTGACATCCTTGCCCACGTCATAAATTATTATCGCCGGACCTTTTCTTTTTGGTGGCTCAGCTGTTAGGCCCAGGGCAGCAATCTTGGGGTTTTCAATTATCTCTTGCATCTCTCGCTTTGACTCGGTTTCGATCACGAGTCCTACGCTCCTTAGTTTGTGTATTCCTCTTATTCTTGTTTGCTGGAAGTCGTCCTTCATAGTGCTTATTAGTTTGTTTTTGATTTCGTCACTTGTACCAATTTCCTCGGTGTTTTTGGGCCTTAATATTACAAGGTTAGGCGTTGGGAGTACGTTTGTTTTCTCTGGTTGTTCCTTAGCTGGTATATTTATTACAGTTGGTGGGTTCCTGAGCGCATTTGCGTAGGTAGGGGCGCGCTTTTGCATTTGTGTGCCCCTACATTCCAGGTAGGCCTCTAATTTGGCCGCGTTTTTTTCTGCCTCGCTGTTGACCTTGTGGAGGACTGTTTCTAGTTTAGTCCAGATTCCCACAATCTCGCCTCTGAGGGCTGCAGTGATTCCGTTCGTTGACTCTTTTAGTTTGTTTTCGAGCTCTACCCGAATGGCCAGTACCTGGTCTAGCACAGAGCCTTCCGGCAGCTTGGGGTCAATGTTTGGGGATTCAGGCTGTTTCCTTGCTTCTTCATTGTTTTCTGTTCCATCCAAGATAATGTCTCCCCAGACGAGAACACCTAGACCGCCATAACGATCCCTTTCAGTGATTTTTGTGTGGTGATTCCGTGTGCCAACCTCTCGCCAGATTAGCTGACGTCCAGAATCGCTGCTGAGACTGAATCTACTCGCATCAGTAAAGAGTATCTTACCCCATTGCGCTGCTCTCTAGCCCTTGTGTTTGATGTACTACTGTAAACTGTGTCTCCAATGGGCAAGTGTTAAAGGGACACAGCCGCCTGGCCACATTAAACCGCGATATCCTGCGTCCTGTGCTTCTGTACAGCTAGTCTGCGATGGATCCAGCTGTCTGGTGTGGGTCCCTCTTGACCTGTAGGAGTATATAACAGTCATCATTCGGCGTTGTTTTTCGTGGACGACCACCACTGGTCCTTCGAATCTCTCGTTCTGAAGGCCGACCACGCACATCAGACGATGCTATGAGTGATACCGAACTCTGCAGCAACACTCTTTGCACTTCGCCCTCCCCGAGCTTCCCAATTATTCAACCCCCATAAAGTCATCTAGATGTTGTCTACTGGCCATTTCATTGTCTGTACGACGAAATGGCCAGTAGGCACGACTGGCACTGTACGAAACCAATCGTAAAAATCGTGCTCACTCTTCGGTAATTTACACGTATATTGTTGAATTGCTGGTTTTATCTGTTCATGTGAGCCTTCTCATCACGATTCAAATTTTGCATGTGCACCAGCTTTCTACTGAAATGCCACAGTTACGCAAATCGCCACAGGCTGTTTCGTTTAATTTTGTGGTTGTAACCTTTAGAAATAGTATTGGTCGTTAAGTTTTGCACAACAGTGTAAGAATAAAGGATACGGTTTAGAACCGTATGAATGACTTTTATCCTGGACTTGTCAAAGGAGCACACCGACCTGGACTTTGCAGCTTCGTTGCCTCCAAGCCATATTGGCGAACAAAATCGAGCACCTGATTCGATTGCTTTATACCCAAACCCAAGCGCGCGGAGGGAAGATACCCTGTTCCCTCACGCCAATTCTCTTTTTCCTTCTGATATGGCCTACATATCACAAGAAAAAAGAGACATCTACTCTGTCGTCTACTCTGTCGTCCCCATCTTCTAGCTTTATCCCCCAGCCATCTGTCTCCCCTCTCCCACTCTACCTATACACCACACGAACGCCCTATACACTAAATTTAATCTAATCCAAAAATAATCTTCACCCTCTCTCGGCCTAACTATCACATGCATTGCCCTATTCCTGCCGTATGAATTCATGCACGCTATGAGCTGTATACAAGCATTCAAAGTAATTACAATTGCATAGATCAACAGTATGTATATGTATATCTTCATTTTTTTTTTCGGATCCTAGTCGCCGAAATCTCTGACAGGTTCTGCCGCTGAACCTGTCAGAGTAACTTAAGTCTACTGGGTTCCTGGTCTGCATTCACTGGGCGAAAGTGGGGCAACGTTCGACCTCAGCAGGTCCAGCGGCTAAATGACCAGATGAACGAAAGTACACGACACAACACAAATACAATTCCCATACACATTTAAATCTCTGGTATTCCCAGTCAACTGGCACAGCCACAATGCAATCAACGCGGAGATGGAGGAAACCCCTGGTGCCGCTTGATACCAACATATTTTACACTTTACACTTTACCCCTACACCTGGCAGAGATGGAGTAAACCGCTGGTGCCGTTTGACATCAATATAATCCTACACTTTCTGACGTGCCCCCACGTGGCTAAGGATGGGGACGGGGAGTCCTACCAGGAGCCCAATAGCTAAAGGGTGAAAGGAACAACATAACATGACACTACACAAAATTAACAAATTCAAATTATTATATTAGGGCCACCCGTAATTTCTTACTTATACCCTCTATGTATTATGTCTGTAAATTGCGTGTTCTCTGATCAATTTGTTTGTTTTCCTGGAAGAAAAAACCCAGTTTCAGGGGGAAAAAATTGCTATCTACACCGAAGACCGACTAACTCAGCCACGGAGTGAAAAAGACCCATGAAAGTTCCTTGCATCATCCATGAGACTTGAACCCGGTCCTTTTCCATCCGATGTAGGGAGAACAATAACGATACCACTGTGTTACGCGCGCAGACACACAACAGTAGCGTACACTTTTTGAAACCTCTGGCCTTCACAGAGCACTGTGATACTCAGACTGTGTACAAAATGCAGAGATGGAGCCGTTAAACAATGAACGCTTTATCCTTTATCCTCCTACATCAATAAAACCGGACTCCAATCTGCCTAAGGGAACCTTTAATGAGGCTTGACCGCCACAGATTAAATCAACGACAGGACAATAAAATTCTCACAGGAACTCGAAACGGAACTGGGGCCTTAATAGGCGCACTTTAACGTTGCTCTACAAGGCAGTATTTCTTCCAATTATCACCTACGCTGCCAGGGTGTGGTATTCAAATTCCACTACAGTTACGGAAGAGGCGCCTTGAAACCATACAAAGACCAGTCTTGCTGACCATCACCCGAGAAAACTGCACGACTAGTACGCACGTCTTACAGATACTAGCTGGAGCACTGCAGCTGGACCTTGAGGTTATCAGGTGCGGCCTGCTATACCATCTGTCAAAAGGAACTGCAAGGACCATCATGGGTATTACGATTAACCCAGCAAACTGCAAAACCCTGGAGAAGAAAAGGCTCTTAGCCCACTTGAAGCAGTTGTGGCAGGACAGGTGGTTAACATCAAGCAAAGGAGAAGTAGCACGCAAGTGTCTGTCGACATAGCGTCGACAGGATCTTCCCTAAGCCTCTCGCATTGTTCTTTCTAGACTCGCCATTACCTACCTTCTCACCGGTCACAGACCAATAAATGGGAAGGTACACAATGATCTCACTTGTGCCTGTGGTGTCCTGAAATCATGGGGAGTATGGGTAATCATGGAATCATACTGAACTTATGCACAACTGCAGATTTTACGACGATCTACTCAATAGACTTATCACCACAATAGAATACTTACCAAAAGGGCAAGAATCCCACCTTTTAGATAGCAAGGAGGAATACGAAGCTCTGTGTTCATAACTGAACTTTTTGCAGATCATTCCCACGCAACTACGACAAAAAAGATCATTCCCACGCAACTACGACAGACAGCCGCAAGGGAAAAATGTCCAAGTCAATCAATAAACATCATGACAAGAAGGGATGAGTAAATACCAAGAGCCAAGGATTACCTGAATTAAAACCCAGTGTCCTAGAACTCCAACCTGAGCAGAGATAGGTCCCCTACTTGAAGGAGCCACACTCCATGAACGACAACACTGGACTTGACCTCAAACTGGACATTAATGCACCAATATAGAGGCAACATGTAAATAATTGGATAACTAACCTGACTTGACTGCGCCATTAGTGATCTGTACTAAATCTCAACCCCAAAGAAAGGAGGAGGAGAGGAGGGCGGCTTCTGTCTCCTCCCCTCCACTGCCTCCCCTGTTTCCTCTGGTGGGTCCCGTTCCAACTGACATTCTGGGGGTCGCCTTGTGTATCGTCCCCATTTTGCTATCTTTCTCCCCAGTCTTTCTTCCACTCTGACATACCAAACCTACCGCTTATGCTATTAACCAAAACATGACCTAACTTAACTGGCGGCCAAATTTCTTAACTCCACACCTAAACTTAAACTATAATTCGGCTTAACTTAATCCCCAACGCTAAATCTTTTTTTTTTTATAGGCCTTAGCCACTGAAATCTTCGGAAATTAGATGTCAAGGTCTGCCACAGTAAAATGTGATCGATCCCTGTACTGCCTGACCTGCCTCCTAGGGGCAAAGCGTGGACAACGGATTATCCCACGAGAACCCAACGGCTAAAAGGTCAGAAGAACAACATAATATGACATTACACGACATAACCATTCCCCTTACACATTTTGAAAAACCTTTACCCTTCACAGAGTATACAAAGTGAAGATGAGGAAAACCTGTGGTGATGTTAGACATCAAATACTTCACACTTCACTTTACTCAACTTAGAGAGCTCTTTACCATTTTCCTATACTGTAAACCCAGGAAAGATATCCTTCTTGCTATCATATACCTCCAAACTGTACTGTCTGAACTCCTAGCTGTCATGATTATTATCAGAGCGGAAGTAAATTGCAGGTCTCCACTCTGATAAAGTACCACGTCCGACTGTCGAGAAACAAGAAACGGACTACTCCTGGAAAACTACCTTGCCGACGCGACCATAACCATCCTGAACCAGCCAAATGAGCATGCCTGCTTCTGCAGCACGATGTGTGAAGCCATATCGATGTTACGCAGGCCACGAGATCCCCTGCTAACTACATCTCAAACTGGAATGTCCAGGCTGCCTGGACAACATCTGATCACAGAGTCCTGACATTTAAAAACAACCGCACCTTGACCTATCTCCTGAGACCAAGGCAAATGCTCGAACGCTATGCAGTGAAAACCGCGGACTGCACCCACTTCAAAGAGATGCTCATTACCTCTTCTTTCTAACTACAGGGGGATTCAGCATATTCGGCTGAAGTAAAACTACTCAGCCAACAATACAGAAATTTATTTAGGCTATCAACTTCCACAACAAAAGATGGAAGTCTGTTCCATCAATCCACTACCTGCTGGCTAAAGGCAAATTTCTGCACATCTATTCTACAACTGTCTCTCCTAAATTTGAATCTATGCCGCCTGAGGTTCTTAATCTGAGCAAGAGGAAGAATCCCATCAGCATTCAGCTTGCTCAGCCCATTCAAGGCCTAATACACTTCGATCAGATCACATCGCATGTGCCTACTCTCCAGGCACTGCATTTTGCAGAATTTAAGCCTTTCTTGGTAAGAGCACTCCTTTATTCCCCTCACCAACCTTGTTGCTCTTCTTTGTATTCATTATAGCAACTCTTCCTAAAATGAGGCTTCCAGACCTTTAGACACTACTCAAGGGTGGCCTGACCACTGCCATGTAAAATGGATAATTACCTCCCTGCCCCTACTAGCAAAATTCCTATATATCATTGACAAGACTCCATGACTTACCCTGGCAGACCGTTTGCACTTCTCAGAGAACTTCGTATCTGACTGCACAATTACCCCCAGGTCTTTTTCACTTTCCACTTCCCGGAGTGTAGTACCACACAGTCGGTACGTTTCTCTTCGGTTATTGCTATCCATATGCAGTGCTTTGCATTTGTCAATGTTAAACTTCAGTTGTCATTTCTAAGCCCATTTGCCTAACTTATCTAAATCCAGTTGGAATAGCATAGTGTCTTTACTATCGCTAAAAACAACCCTGCTAACCTTCGTATCATCCGCAAACTTGGATATTGAGCCTGATATACCATTATCAATATCAACGATGAATACGCGAAACAACAGTAGGCCCAGCACCGAACCCTGGGAATTCCACTAACAATATTCGTCCACGAAGAGCAGTGTCCATTGATTACCACTCTCTGTCGTGTCGCAATCAACCATCCCTTTATCCATTGTAGCAACTTACCCTTAATGCCATACTGCTCCACTTTGTACAGCAGTTTTTCATGAGTATAATATCTTTATTGCAATCAGCGAAAATAAGTAAATTTTACATGGATGCCCGATACAATGCCCATAACAGCAAAAGTTTCAGTTTTTTTTTTTTTTTGATTTCACGATATCAACACCGATCAAGGAAAAACAACAGTGAGTCACTCGGTTTAAGACGAGAGCTGCTCCCTCATGAAACGCCTTCTGTAGGCTTTGTCCTCAATGAATTTCTTGTAGTCAGTATCCATATCTTGGACATTTTGGAGCAACTCCATTGACAGAAATCTATCGTCCTTCCTGAGCCTCCACAACAAGGACTGAAGAAAAGGGAGGACCCTTAAGGGTTTCGGTGGAGATTCACCAAAAACTGCGGGATTCTCCACAAATCTGCCAAAAACTTCGAGTATTGATTTCACCCGCTATGGTTTTCATGGTGACGAGAAAGCGAAGAGTGTAGATCAGTTCGGAGACCTTTCTGTAGTTTAAAAGTTTGGTCATTTCTGAAGGATGTGTGAGGGGGTGGAATCTTGTGCTTGAAGAGCAGCCGCCAAAGAAGCCGGATATCATCAGATGAGGTGGTTTTAGCATTGTTTTGCTGCCGACGCCCAGATTTGAGATCCGTAGGTAATGACTGGCTGAAGAAACCGATAAATACATTGAAGGGTGTACTGAGATTCTGTAACATGAAGGAGGTGTTATTTGGCAAGCCATCTGGATCGGCTGGCCTTGTTGTTAATATCTTCGACATGGTGCTTATAGCTCAGACGCAGAGTCAAATATAACCGGAGATCTCTTTGCTTGGTTACTGGAGGGATGGCGGTAACATGGATTTTTAGGTTTAGTTGAGTTGAGTGTGATTTGAGTGAGAACACCATTTGTGCAGATTTATTTGGGTTAAGATTTATTTGAAGAGAGAGCAGCAGTATCAAAAGCTTGCCTGAAATCCAAGTATATGATATCAAAATTACTTATTGCATCCAGTTCCTTTGTGACCGCATCATAGTATCCAATCAAATTGGTCAGACAAGATCTCCCTTTAACAAACCCGTGCTATGGTTTAACTATTACTGCAGTCTTGTCTAGATGAAACTGCAAGGCTTCTTTAACCAGTGACTCCATTATTTTCCCCGGAACACAAGTTAAACTAACAGAACTATAGTTACTTGAATCACCTTTTGAACCCACCTTTGTGAATTGGTGATGCATTTGCACACTTCCAGTCCATGGGGACCTCCCCTGAGTCCAAGGAAGCTATCATAATTATGGCTAAGGGTTAGCTTACTTCCTTTGCTGCCTCCTTTAATAGATCCTGTCCAACCCAGATGTTCTTTATGTTTAACTTCAACAATTTCTCCTCCACTTTGTTATTACAAAATCAAAATCCCTGTTAGAGTTTGATAAACTATTGGCATTCCCCTCCTTGAATAACTCCTCATGTGTAAATGTAGATGCAAAATACTCATTCAGTTTATCAGCTACCTGACCATTATCATCAATAGTCAACCCATCTATGTTAAGTGGTCCAATCTAATTCATCTCTTTCTTTCTAGAATTCACATAAGTAAAGAACTCGTTGCTGTTTTTCTTTGCATCCTTTGCCAAAGATTTCTCGTAATCTGCCTTCGACTGCTTTGTGACTTGATTACAGACTATTTTATACACTGTGTTGGCACTTTATTAGGTACACTTACCTAGCAGCGTGTTGAGCCTCCTCTAGCCTTCAAAACAGCCTGTATTCGCCTAGACATGGATCGAACAAGATGCTGAAAAATTGTGCAGGAATAGAGTGCCATGCAGCCATGAGTCAGGCAATTCCTTAAGATTGAATAAAGGGCTGTTCGCTGCAGGCGAACAGCCCTTTACAGCTCATCCTAAAGATGTTCAATAGGATTCAGATCCTCGGACTGAGCGGGACACTGCTGCAAAGAAAAGTCATTGTAATATTCCTGGAACCATTCCATAGCGATTCGGATTTTGTGCACCGGCGCATTGTCCTTCTAGATGTAACCAACAGACTGAGCATAAACAATGACCATGAACGGATGCATTTGGTCAGCAACGATGTTTAGGTACGATGTGGCATTCAGACGTCAATCTATGGGTATCACTGGACCCAACGTGTACCAAGAAAACATTCCACACACCACAACAGGGCCCCCACCACCTTGCAGAGAAGTCGTCAGACATGACGAGTCCATGGATTCATGTTGTTTTGGCCAAATTCTGAGCCTTCTATCAACATGATGCACCAGGAACTTGGACTCGTCAGACCAAGCAACTGTTTTCCAATCCTCAATAGTCCAGTGCTGGTGTTGCTAAGACCACAGGAGCGTGTTCTCTTGTTCTTCATTGATACCAAAGGTACGCGATGACGCCGTCGGCGGTTGTAGCCCATTCGCAACAAAGTGCGATAGTGGTCCGTTGCGATATTTTGATCTGCGTACAAAGATTGTATTCTGACGCGATGTGCGACATTGTGGCCCGTCTATTTGCTTACACAATTCTAGTCATCCTCCGCTGACCTCTCTCAACAACAAGCGATTTTCTTGCACAGGAGTGTAGTTGAGAGGATGTTTTCTGTTCGTTGCGCCATTCTCGATACACTCTTGAAACTGTGGTGCGTGAAAAGTTCAGGAGAACTACCGTTTCAGAGATGCTTTGTCCAGCACGTCTTGCACCTACTACCATGCCACGTTTGAAGTCCTTTAGATCACTCCTTTTCCTCATTCTTCCTACGATAGTACACTTAACTGATATTAGAAAGGTTGTTCTGCTGCTTTTATATCCACAACTGTGGTCATGTGACACTAAACGTCATGGGACAAACCATTTGTGTGCACAGCAGGGCTGTACCTAATAAATTGGCAGCACAGTGTATTGTGACATAGGCTCCTGTGTTGCTTGATAATTTATATGCAGCCCATATATTTTTCTTCTCTGCCACTAGCCTCATTAATTCATCTGAAATCCAATAAACCTTGAACAATATTTCTTAGTTGGAAGGAAACGCATTGTAGCCTCCAAGATTAAGTTCAATTTTTTTTTCTTTTTTTATGAAAACCCCAAACTCGAGAGTACCGTGCTTTGGTTGGAGGTTGAGAAGACGAAAGAAGATATTTGTTGACATTAGACTTGAACTTCTGTAATTTTCAGGAAATACATATGAAGGAAGATTGTTCCCGAAAACGGCAGTTGTATGAATAAACGAGGTAGATGAAAAGTCGGTTCTGTGATTTTGAAGTTGGACAGCAAATGGATGTTGGCTGGTGGCGGCACGTGTTCGGACTGTTTTGGAAGAGAGAGAGGGAGAATTATAGAAGCCAATTAAGAACAACAGTGCCCATGAAAGTATCTGTAGAAAAGGCATGCAACAGAAAAAGTACGTCTATGAGACAGAGAGTGGAGTGACTCTGTTAGAGAGGAGTCATTAATTAACCTAACTGCCCTCTTCTGAATGAAATCTAGAAGCATGGGAGAGGTTTTGGGGACACCACACAAGATGTGGGAACAATATTTCATGTTAGGGCACATTTGCTATTTGTGCAGAGTGAACAGCAGTTTGGAAGAAAAGTAACGCCTAGAGCGAAAGAGAAAACCAAGTTTTTTAGAAGCCAAGGAAGCAATATTTGAAGCAAGTTTTTTAGATGTCAAGGAAGCAATATTTGTAATGAGCTTGTGCCAAGATAGATAAGAAGTCAGGGTAATACCCAAAAGAGATATATAAATTTGCATAGAAATCGAAGTGTCACCAAAGATATGAGCAGAAGAATCGTTTTTTGGAGATATAAGACAAGACTGAGTTTTGGAAGAATTGAAGTCAACTAAGTTGTATTTCGTAGAGAATTATCTGGAGATCAGCATTTAAGGAATGGGTAGCAGATATTCGAGAAGTTGAAGCTGACTGAGCAGGGCATGGTTTTTCAAAATGGAAAGTGGAATGCAATGTGCATGCTATCGTCGGCAAAACTATGGATAGGATTTCCAGTCAATAGAAGAAGATCATTGATATACAAGAGGAAAAGAGTGTGGGGAAGAACTGAACTTCGCAGACCACCAGCACCCGTAGAAGTTAGAAGAAAGAGAGCCATCAACCATCACCCTCAGTGAGAGATCAGAAGAAAACTGGATAACGAATTACAAAAAACAGTTGGCAAACCATAAGTTGGAAGTTTATTTAGACCTTTGTGCCAAACACGATCGAAAGCCTTTGAGATGTCAAAAGATACTGCTTGTGTTTCACCAAACTTTTCCATTGCTTTGTCCATAAATGAGTAAAAAAATCAAGAATATCACCAATGGATCGACACTGATGGAATCCATACTGGCGATCGTTGATGAGACGGAAAGTTTCTAGGTAGTTTAAGAGTTGGCGGTTAATCGATTTCTCCATTTCTTTAGAAAGAGTTTAAGTAATTGCAATTGGACGTGTTTAATTATAAACGACGGAACTGTCACACTTTTTAGGAACTGGCTGGATATGAGCAAATTTCCAAGCAGAAGGAATAACACCTTTGGATTAAGATAGTAAAAAAAAGCCGCAAAGAACAAGAATAAGTTCAGGAACATAGGTTTTGAGAAAAAGTGGAAAAATAACACCAGGACCTGGAGCTTTCTTACCATCAAGATTCGTCAAAACCCTTCTGACATCCTTTTGACAGAAGACCACAGGAGGCATTGAATGGAGCGTGTTGGGAATGGTGGGAGGTGTTTTACCAAGATCATTGATACAGGAGTCGGAAGAAAAATGGGATGCTAGCTGGCCAGGTTTATCCTTGGCTGAAGTGCCAACAGAACCATTTGGTTTTAACACAAGTGGGAGCAGAGATGGGCAAAAGTTGCGGCTAATTGCATTGGCAAGAGACCAGAATGCTCGGCTACCATTAGGGTAAGAAGCAGATTTTCTACTCTTAGCCTTAGAACTGCATTTCTTCAAAATGTAGTTCGGACTGATCAATAACTGCTTTACAATTATTGCGAACTTTGGTGTAAGTAGAAAATGAATCTGAAGATTTGGAACAAGCCAATTACGATATGCAACATTCTTCTCTTAAACAGCCTTAGCACATTTAAAATTTAAAAAAAATATTTTTTTTCTGTTTATACTCCGGCATGACAACCAAGTCAGTAGAGTTTACAATAAATCGTCAATACAAATATTTATCGTATTTAGTAGTCACGGCTTGAACGCCGGTGCATTCAAGGAACGCGTGCTATGCACTCTCGCTACGTCAGGCCTGTTTATTGGAAAACGAAGTTTTAGATAAAGAACGAGATTATAAAGTGGAGTGTAGAACAAAGGATTCCATACCTACAATAATAATTTCACTGACACGATCTGAGCAAACGTTAACATCAGAGGTTTTGAAATAGTAATCAAGGTAAAGAAGCCAAGGTAACAAAGCGAAGAAAAAAGAAAAAAAGAAATCTCTCATGTCATCCCATTTTGCTTTCTTGTAGTGCCAAACAATACGAGGTTGGGAATAGCCCGGAGATAACGGCTCCATTGGAGAAGAGACAATCACCCAGTTGTGATTTGAGGTACCTAAATGACCACTCACTTCGACCGTGTTCTTAGAATGGTTGTTTGTGAGAAAAAGATCAAGCGTGTTGGCTGTATGGTTGGGATTGTCGGGATTTCTTGTAGGTAAATGAAGAATCTGTGCAAGGTCATTAGAAATTGCAAAAGCCTTAGCATCTCGACCAGCTGGGTCAGTGTGACTAGAAAACGGAAGCCAGTTGGAGTTGTGAACATTAAAATCACCAAGGAAAATTACCCCACTGTTAGGAAAGTTGGACTGGAGAAAGTCAAGTTGCAAAGATAGAAAGTCAAAGAGCCCCAAGTGAATAGTGGGGTTGGGAGAATGGTAGAGATAACAGATGAATTCGACACAATTAAGTAGAGAGATTTTAAGCCAGAGAAGATCGAAAAGAGGAGATTCCAAATTACCAAGTCTCTGACAGGGAATATCGGAACGGACATATGCACAAATACCACATTTGATGTGAAAGGAATCATACAGCGAAAACTTTGGACAACTGAGATGAGCAATGGTAGAGTCAACCGAGAACTGGGATTCTGCCAGAAAACGTACATGGGGTTTGGCAGACTGTAAATGGAATTGGACATTGTTCAGGTTAGAACTGGGACCACGTATATTTGTGAAATGATCTAGGAAGTGTTTGGGGAGTTTAGATCTTTTCGCAGATATGCTTCTCTATTAGTTTGATAATTCATTGTTTATTCAAAAGTAAGAAAACGTTGGGGGCCGGCATGCTGCACGAAGTAATGAAATTTTTGGATATGGCGTACACATAGTAGGAATATACCCAGATCCTTGACATAACGTGGCCTGGACAATGTGTCTCGCCTACCTACTACCAGAACTTCTTTCAGTCACTATCTGGCAGAGTACAGGTAGCAAGATTATACACTAACTGATCCGGAAGCCTCGTAGGGAGTTACTAATAGGTTCGGTACAGTATACTAACTAGCGGCCGGCTTGCGAACACCGTTTTAGAGCTGTACCTTCGAAATGTAAGGATGATTGGATGTCGTCATTATGTTTATCATAGTCTCAAAAGTCATCAGTCATACTGCAGGATGGAACAGATGGGAAAGAGTTGACCGGAACTAAGCTCTGGAGACTAAACATTTGTTCTACTACTTCAAGCCTCCAATAAGCAAAGTAGTGGAATTGCACCGGTTAATGAGGGTCATCTAACACCTACTACCTGTGGTCATGTGACTTGCAACGTTGTGGGACAAACCATTTGTGTGCACTGCATGGGTGTACTTAATAAAATGGCAGCACAGTGTATGTGCCATAGGCTTCTATGTTGCTTGATAATTTATATGCATCCCATACAATTTTCTTCTCTGCGAGGAGCCTCATTAATTCATCTGACATCCAATAAACCTTGAACAGTATTTCTTAGTTATAATGAAAAGCCTATTAGCCTCCAAAATTAAGTCCCCGAAGATTAAGTTGCAATTTGAATTCAACGTTGGTAACATCATCTGTTGATTCCGCTGTACAGAATTTAAAAACTGTCTGACACCTGTTGTGTAGTCACCTTTACGAAAGAAGAAGCCCTTCCCTTTAACCTTGATAGCAGTTACATCTTTAAGTAAATCTCACATCAGTACATTGTGATCATTGTCACCTAGTGGTTCCTTTATCTGCAGATTCCTAATTCATGAATGCATTAAAATCACTGCTGATTATCAGATCAAGAGTATGAGAGTATATTAGAGTATATTACTCCATCTGGTTGCCTCTCGAACATGTTGCTGTAGAAAACAATCACCCAATAAATCAACAAACGTCTTGCTAGTGTGTGAGTGACCAATCCACCAGTTCCATCTGGAAAATTAAAATCTCCATTATAAGACCTTCTGATTTACTGGCCCACTCTATTTCTCCCCACAATTGCTCATTATGGGAGCAACTGGTCTCACCTACTGGAAACGTAAGATGTTTTGGAATGAAAGTGAGGCGCATGACACGGAACCGTCGTCTATTCTAACGCTGTGGTAAGCCTTGCAAGCAGCATGGCTGTAGACCCCTACGGACGTCTTCAGACATCTAGAATTGTCAATGATCAATATAGCGGTTGTTATCCGTAATAGTGGCACAACACGGTATTAGATAGATAGGTGTTCATAATTCAGTGATCACTGCGTGTGTGACAATACAGGATCTATTTTCTAGAAGGAAAACAATGATAGAAATATACCAAAGGCAACCCAACTAGGAAGAATGCAGGAGGTCAAACAAGTAAAAAAAAAAAAAAAAAAAAAAAACACAAGCAAAAAACTCACCATACCACAGAAAGACAAGACTTTAGGATGATTTGAATGGCCTACTGTCGACCCAAAACTGCACTCCCTTGTGCGGTTTTTTTTTTTTTTTTTTTTTTTCGGGGAGGGGGTATTTGCTCTTCTCCTCTCCTCGCCTCCCCATATTTTCACTCTGGTGGGGCATGGGCATGCCCCACTGATAATGGGGGGTCACCTCTCTATCCGACCCCTCTTCTTCCTATTTCATCCCCCCAGTCTTCACCTTCCCCTCCCAACACTTTCTCTTGTACAGCGACTGCCCCACATGTCCAAATTTAAATCACATCAAATTTTGCCCGACCTTTTAGGCTCTCTAGAAATAGTTCTTTCAGCGTAAAACCCCACGCAGCGCTTTCTAAATGCAATTTTACTTAAACCGATAACTCCAACTTAGTGATAACTCCAACCTTTATTTTAGGTCGTCACCGAAATCCCAGGAAAGTAAGTGGCAGGACCTGCCAGAGTATAATTAGTCTCTTGGTACACCCGGCCGGCGTCCCCGTTGCTAGGTATGGTAACGCCGGGTCCCACTGGGGGCCCGGCGGCCAACAGGCCGGATGAACAATGGGCACAACAAACTACATACCACATGACCCATACATTATTTTTAAACCTCTGGCATAGACAGGGTACTGTCACTCGATACAAAGAACATACGCGGAGATGGGAGAAATCCCCGGAGCCGTCAGACCCTCAACATACCTATACCTATACATATTTATAATTGTCATTATAAACAATTTATAATGACAAGAATCAGAAATTTTTTCGAAGAGTTTTTCCAATACTTTTTCACTTTCTTTACGTTATTTAGATTATCCTGACTCGCTTAATTTATTTGAGGCCATTTCAACAAACAACAACAACAAAACAGTGAAGTTGAAATTACCTACAAGAAATGCTGAAATAAATCACTCATGCATGAAAAATGCATGCAAATAATACATAATCCAAACCTAAACGAAAAACAGCATTGCTGAACAGTACAAACACCGCCAGGCCGGAGGACGTATACTGTATATACTGTATTATATTTTTTTAAAAAAATATACTGTATTATATATTTTTAAAAAATATAATACAGTATACTAAAAATTACACTTTATGCACTAAATCAAACTGAAGTGCCATAACTTTTTTTTTCATCATTTTTGTATTATGCGAAAGTGTCAAGTGACAAATACAAATTAAAATAAAAATGTGAATTACTGATGGATACGAAAAATAGCTCTTTGAGCAGCAAACAAACAGCGTTTCAAAAATTCTTGTTGCCGTAAAGTACAAATGCTTTGCACTATTTTAAGTTTACCTGGTAATTCAGCCGCTCTCTCTTTTATACTATACTAGGGCTTTGGGACTACTTGCCCGAAGAATCTATAATCTCTTCAAAGCTCAAGACAGATATGAAATTTTCTGAGCAGTGCAGACAATCTGTCTGCACTGCTCAAAAAATCATGCCCATCATGGCGTCTTGTCAACGATATACAGGAATTTTTCTAGCAGCGATAAGGAGGTGCTTTTTCCCCTCGTATAAGGCAATGGTCAGGCACACCCTTGAGTACTGTATACAGGTCTGGAGGCCTCATTTTTGGAAGGATTTAGAGCTGCTGGTAAAGACAAGGGCAACAAGATTAGTGAATGGAACAAAGGGTTGCTCTTACGAAGAAAGGCTTAAAATTTGTAAATTACAGTGTATGGTGACTAGCCACCTGCGAGGTGATGTGATTGAGGTGTATATGGCCTTGAATGGTTTGAGCAAGCTCGAAGCTGATGGGATTCTGTCTCTTGCCCAGATAAATCGCCTGAAGGGACTTAAATTCAAATTGAGGAAAGTCAGTTGTAGAATAGATGTGCGGAAGTTTGCCATTAGCCAGCGTGTGGATGATTCCTGGAAAAACTTCCATCTGTTGTAGAATTTGACAGCTTAAATAAATTCAAGACAGAACTAGACAAACATTTGGAACAAATGGATGAGTGAAAAAAACAAGTTCACTACCAAAAACGCTAATTTCAAGTCCTATTGAACTCCTTCAAGAAGACATATGTCACCACTTTACAAAAAGGATTTTACAGTGTGAAGTCCAGAAATTATTCTAACTCTTCTGCTTCTCCACAACTTGCATTAGATAATTATGTTCTACGACCTCCTAGATCTATTGAACAACATCAGACTTCCCAGACAACTCCAAACATAATTGTCATAATCATGCATACTACAGCTGATTGCAAAATGGAATCGAGTAATGAAATCAAAAACACAGTTGAAAAAACACTGAGAGAAGAGTACAGCAATATCAAAAGAAGATCTCTACGCACAATTAAGAATAAAGGCTTCTGGAAACCACTAACTTTGATGATCTTGATAGGATTGCATCTTCTGAGACAATTATCAAACAAAGTCTACAGCCACGCAGAAGATGAAGGATCCCACGATACTTGTATGTGATGTTCCCAAAGAATTATGAAATGATATCATGTACCATATGATATCATATAGCTACAGGATTTCGGACTCAAAATTGACGAAGTCAAAGAATCCATTGATTTCAGGTTTAACACAGGATCTAAATCCAACTAAATAAATTGGGTCATTGGATTCCTTACAAAACTTCTAAAATGTCTTCTTGAATAGACTTTTTACCTTAGGTATCAAGTCGATAAATACCTTGAGTTTATCACAGTAAACAAATGCTTTAGATGTCTGGCTTTTGATCATTCATCCCACAACTGTCTTCAAAAAGCAGTGTCGCGTGGTCATTGTGCCAGGGAGTATATGTATCCTCAAAAACAGGATAGAGCAAAATGCAAGAGGCTTCATAAGGTTTGCAATCACTCCATAAAGGGACACTTTGTGTACAGAATACATTAAAGCACTGTAATAGCCTAAAGGATGAACCATTGATGAGAAACATCGACCAGAACTCTGCCCTTACCGCGCCTTCCTCTAACCACAAGGAATTTAACGCCCATCGCTCTGTAAATATCACAGATGAAGTACGAGCTGCCATCACTGAGAACTTCTACGACTTAAAAAAACAAAAAAAAAACAATATTCCAAAGTGTCCTGGACCTGACTTGCTGGAGAATACTTTCATTAAGAAGTCCGGAGAAACATGTCGTAGCACCCTCTTAAACCTCTTCAACTAATGTCTTCTTTGTGGTACTTTTCCCCACCTCTGGAAGAAAGCGCCAGTGAAACTATTAACAAAGAAAAATATATATTATTTTAGGCCACCCGAATAATTACATTCATCTGCCAGGTATTGAGAGTATTATGTCTGTAAATTGCGTGTGTTCTATGGTCGATTTTCCTGTTTTTCCTGTACGAAAAACCCGAGTTTCCAGGAGAAAAAACCTTGCTGTCTACGTATGAAAAAAAAACCCACTAAAGTTCTTCCCATCATCGACGGGATTGGAACACGGGCCTTTTCCACTCGGTGTTGGGAGGCCGGTGACGATGCCACTGTGTTACACGCGCAGACAAAAACTCCTAACAAAACCTAATAAACCTCTATCAGATCCCAGAGCCCTCAACCCCATTTCTCTACTATTGAATCAGGGAACACTCTACGAATGGCTACTCGCCGTCGTCCCAAGAATCTATAATGTCTTCCAAGCTCAGATATCTTTTCACTTCACCAGTAGGGATTCGTTAAGGGCAAGTCCAGTGAAGATACACCTCTTGCGTTAAGAAATTGCAACCAGAGTTTCACATCCAAGTATGACATAAAAATATAAATAAGATTTTTATTGTAAGATTCACCGGTACACGCCTTTACAAAACCCTTTACGGTACCTTGTGGCGCCTCCGTAGCCAGGTGGGCAGGAGCAGCAGTGCTTAGCACACGCTTCTTGATTAGACCGGGGTTCGAGCCCGTAAGCCACCAAATACGGAGGATGCGGAAAGTTCAGGGAATGACAACCGCATATCCCCGGAGCAATATGGCCTTAGTTGCTAATGCTCCTAAAAACCAAATAACAAACAACAAACAAACGGTACCTTGCCATGGGTTAACAAGCGCGGCAGAGATAACCTCGCCGGAAGTATAAAGATTTAAATTTTATAAACAAATTATGCATTAAAAAAATCATATAGCAGAAAATATTAACTTGAAAGGAAAACTACACTGGTGTGCAAAATTTAAGGACCAGTCAGGTTTTTACCTGTAGCTTCTCATAGGAGTGACCAGGATATGGGAAAACCATACCAAAGTAACCTCGTTGGGTACAGAAATTATGAAGGAAACAACACCGACACAACAACTGGAGCAAAACGGTACAGAGAGACTTTATTAAAAAATGGCAATATAGCAATAGCTACCATGATACAGATGCATCACTGCCAAAGATGGAACAAAGGGAAGAGGTGGTCTTCAGTAGGAGATATCACCACCCTAATGTCGATGCAGGCTTTGCACCGCCTGTCCATACTTATAACAATGTTGTTGATAAGTTCTTGCGGTAACATCGTCCATTCCTCTGTCGGCGCCATCTTCAGCTGATGAACATTTTCTTGTGGGTGTGGACGTGCTGCTAGGCGTTCCCAAAAGCGTCCCATATGTGTTGGATGGGATTTAGATCTAGGAAATGGGCAGGCCAGTCCATACTAACAATGTCCTCACTTTCCGAAAGCATATCAACAGCTGCAGCGCGATGGGGTGTGGCGTTATCATCCATAAACACGAACTCGGAGCAAAATGGCATCTCGGAACAGGCGCACATGGGGAAGGATTACCTAAGTACAATAGCGTGCACCGGTTATAGTACCGCCTTCCAGTATCTGAAGTTGTGTACAAACATCCAAGATAATGCCTCCCCAGACGAAAACACCTCAACCGCCATATGGTTCCCTTTCAGTGATGTTTGCGGGGTGATATCGTGTACCAACCTCTTGCCAGATTAGCTGACGTCCAGAATCGCTGATGAGAGTGAATCTACTCTAATCAGTAAAGAGTACCTAAAGTAAAGATTTTGTGGTTGTAACCTTTAGAAATAGTGTTGGTCCTTACGTTTTGCACACCAGTGTAATACAAATAAATAAATAAAATAATAAAAATTGCGATTACAAAAGATAATTTCCTTGATTTCGGTTTTCTGTGAGATTCTTTTCCAACCGTAACGATCTGAAACCATGTATATATATATATATATATAATTATGTACATATAATTTACCATTCTTATACCATGTGGAGTTATTAAAACACTGGTGTGCAAAACTTAAGCACCAACTCTATTTCTAAAGGTTACAACCACAAAATCAAACGAAACAGCCTGTGGCGATTTGCATAACAGTGGCCGTTCAGTAGAAAGCTGTTGCACATGCAACAGCTTTCTGAATTTGAAACGTGATGAGAGGACTCACATAAACAGTTAAAATCAGCAGTTCAGCAGTTTTGTGCAAATTACCGAATGGTGAGCACGATTGTTACAGACCTTCCAGTATCTGAAGGTGAGCACGATTGTTACAGACCTTCCAGTATCTGAAGGTGAGCACGATTGTTACAGACCTTCCAGTATCCTTCGAATGCTTTTATACAGTGCTACAGACAACAAAAGACCAGCAGACAACATCTGGATGACTTTACACGGGGTTGAATAACTGGGAAGCTCGAGGAAGGTCGAAGTGCGAGGACGGTGACTGAAGAGTTCGGTATCTCCCATAGCATCGTCGCGCCTGCGTGGTCGGCCTGCAGAACGACAGGTCCAGCTGATCGAGGGACCAGTGGTGGTCGTCCACGACAACCAACGCCTAATGATGACCGCAATATACTCCTAAAGGCCAAGAGGGACCTACACCAGAGAGCGAGATCCATTGCAAACCAGCTGCACAGGAGCACAGGACGCAGGATATTGCTATTTATTGTCACCAGGCGACTCCACAAAGGTGGACTGTTTGCCCGATGGCCAGTACGCTGTCCCTTTAACACCTGCCCATCGGAGACACCGTTTACAGTGGTGCACCATACACAAGGACTGGACAGCAGCGTAATGGGGTAAGGTACTCTTTACTGATGAGAGTAGATTTAGTCTCAATAGCGATTCTGGACGTCGGCTGATCCGGCTAGAAGTTGCCTCACGCTATCAACACGCAAACATCACTGAAAGGGATCGATATGGCGTTCGAGGTGTTCTCGTCTGGGGAGGCGTTATCTTGCTTACTGTCCACATACCTACTCACTGGGCATGGGGCCATCAGAGGAAAGTTAATAACAATGGTTTTATCAGTCAACCCCCCTATGCTTCTGCGGGCTCCCAGAGACCTGGAAGCACCTAATGTATACTTGCCCAATCTACGAAGACCTAAGATGTGTATTAATTAACAAAATACACTTTAATCCAAAGGACCAAGAGCTGGATTCCTCTTGGAATCCACCGAGACCTATAATGTCTTTACCAACTTCGCGCAGGAACTCTTTTACAGACGAAGGATCCTCCCACCGCCATAATCTTGGCTTATATTACCACTGTACATCAGAACTGAGGACAGAGCACAATCCCAACAGCGAATACCAACACAAATGACTCTCCATATACGAGGACCCTAACATGGGACCCCCTGATCCCATGAACATCACATCCGAACAGAAAAACGTCTACTGGTGTCTGAATTCAAGCATACAGGGATGGGCTTCCTTTGGTCCCTCCTCCAAAGAATAAAGAATAAACCATTTTAAAAATCACAATATGAAACCAAAGGTAGGACTTTGTCCGAAACGAAGGCACAGACAGGACGTCTCTGCTCCTGAAGGAAAAAATAGCCCATTCCACCAACGAAAACTCCAGCAATGGACCCAAGTACAGAATCTTGTTTTTTCCACGGAATACTGGACTATCTCCGAAACTAACCTCACTACTATTGACTCTGGGACGAGACTCCCCAGTTCCCCCCCCCCCGAAAATGGACAAAACCAGGACATGGATTAGTATAGTGGCCTTGATATACAGACGGCCTATTAGCGACCCTTAATCCGCTCTCCCTTGAGTGGATCATTCCTTCCAACTGCCCCGGGTCTTTCCTTCCAACTCTTCTTGCCACTCTGGTGGAGCATGGGCATACCCCACTGAAGAAAGGGGAAAAAAACGGGGTCACCTTCACTATCGATCCCCTTCTTCCTACTTCAACCCCCCCCCCCCCAGCCTTCAGTCTCTCCTCCCAATACTTTCTCTTACACAGCGATCCTCCCACAGGTCTAAACTTAAATTAAAACTAAATTTTGCCCGACCTTTCAGCGTACAACCCCACGTATCGCTCTTTAACGAAATCTTACTTAAATCAACCGCGATCAATTCAACCTTTCTTTTTTTCTTTTTTCTTTTTTTTTAGGTCCTTGCCACTGAAATCCCAGGAAAGTAGGTGGCAGGACCTACCAGAGTATTACTTACTGGTAACATCTGGCTAGCCTCCATGTGGCGGGGTATGGGCAAGGTCGGATCCCAATAGGGGCCCGGCGGCCAATAAGCCAGAGGAACAATGGGCACAACATCTTACAAAATCCACGACACACACACTTTTAAATCTCTGGCTTGACAGTGTTCTGTTTCCGATACAATGTGCATACGCGGAGATGGGAGAAACCCCAGGTGCCGTTTGACTCAAATATACCTCATACTTTATACCTTAGTTTGGGAGGATGTACACAACTCCAGACACTGGAAGGCGTTACTGTAACCGGCGCATGCTACTGAACTGAGGTAATCTTTCCCATGTGCGTCTGTTCCGAGGTGTCATTGTCCCCGATTTCTTGTTTATGGATGATAATGCCGCACTCTATTGCAATGCAGCTGTAGGCATGCTTTTGGAAAGTGAGAACATTGTTCATATGGATTGGCGTGCCAGTTCCACTGATCTAAATTCCATCGAACACATATGGGACGCTCTGGGGAGACGCCTAGCGGCAAGTCCACACCCACCAGAAAATGTTCAACAGCTGAAGAGGGCGCTAACATAGGAATGGATGATGTACCACAAGAACTTATACTTAGAACAACATTGTTCTAAGTATAGACAGGCGGCAAAGCCTGCATCGACATTTGGAGTGGCCAAATCTCCTACTGTGGACCACCTCTTTCCTTTGTTCCATCTTTGGCAGTGATACATGCGTATCATGGTAGCCAGTGTTATGTTGCCATTTTTGAATAATGTCCCTCTGTACCGTTTTGTTTCAGTTGCTTTGTCGGTGTTATTTCCTTCATCATTTCTGTACCTAACGAGGTTCCTTTGGTATGGTTTGCTTATCCATATTCAGGTCACTCCTATGAGTGACTTGGATATTGGACAGGTGAAAACCTAATTGGTCCTTAAGTTTTGCACACCGGTGTATATATTTTATGAAGCATAGCCTAAACTAATATATACAATTGGGTAACGTTTCAGGTAGAGAATGGGGTCCCATTCTCTTCAGATCTGAGGGCGGTCAGCAGCACAGTCTGATGTTGGGTATCTGCAAGATACCTGAAACATTACCCAATTGTATATATTAGTTTAGTCTATGCTTAATAAAACATATATTAATGACTGCACGTGGTATAAGAGTGGTTAATTACATATACATATTAATAATTCTTAATGGATAACAACCACGTAACGTCCTTCCTTAACTACAGTATATTAGAGCCGAAATCAGTTGATAGCTGTGAAGATCATGTAGAGATCTACGATGAGCCGTCTATAGTTTTTATCATTTATGATTTTACACAAGAGAGCATCCAGGGATGAACTAGATTGGGCTTTTATACGGGAGGAAGCGATCTTTAAACTGTAGCCCCGAAGGAAGAGCGATAAGCTTGGAAGTGGAGCGGAATGCTGGTTGGGGAATCCGCCAGCACATAATGTCCCAAAGGGTGGGCGCAGAGACTTACCCAGCGATCATGAGTCATGTGAACGTGAGTCATTCATGCATTAATGCTGAAAGACTGGTTAAATTCAGCGCTTTGACCATTGGTGTTGTGTGCTTCTGTGGTGGGAGATGACACTTCCAGGTCGCCCACTTCAGGAGCCAGCATTCTGCAAGGTTTACTGGTTTAATTTTGTTGTTTGCAGCCGAGCCCCACAAATCTACTCCATACCGTACACCTCCGAAAATTAATTATCGTCCTGACATACATTTTTATGCAATATTTTTGTCCTTGAAATTTTATTTTCTTCTAAATTATTAATGCTAGTCTTTTGGGAAGAATTTTGCTGTTTTTTATTGCTAGCCCCTTCGATGGCAGGATTCGTTGTTCTGCAGTTTATTTGAGACGGGATGTTCACCTGCTTGTACTCAGATATGGGCTTCCTGGCTAACAACTGCTGGTATCCACTGCTATTACATTTCCTCCAGCGAATGCGGGATTCTTTGTGGTATTCACCACCGTACGTGATTATAGGAGACTGCTGCACCCAAAGGACTTGCGCTTCTTCTTATGGGTGCCGCAAATATTACATTTCGTTTAGTACATGTATGGTTGGGCCCGCCTACTCGTGGCGTGGATGTGCACTGTGACGCAGCATTCCTGATGATAGCTGCTTTCTGGTAGAAAAGCGGCCAGAAACAACTACGCAAAACATAGCACTACATTCATTTCTGACCGTTATACAGAGTTTTGTATATCATCACAGAAAACTATGCGATGGGGTCGCCTTACGTAAGACACAACATACATACACAAAAATGTATGTATGTCCACATACATTTTCATCCGGTTTGTGTTCTGAATATGTAGCATGTGTTGCTTGACAACCCACCATTTCCTGTTGAATTTGGTGCAGAGTTCTTCTATATGATGATGGAATCTTAATTTTCTGTCAAAGATCATACCCAGATCTCTTTCTGTCTCTCTGCTTTTGGATGCAGAGGATCAGGACTTCGTCAATCGCAGGCTGAATTATGGTTGGTATGGGTTTAAGTGGGAATACCATGACGGCAGATTTCTCAGAGTTAAGCTGCACGTCAAATTTCGTGAGGTACTGTTATACTTCTGATAAAGCCTTGTTGACAGTTACTGTGGTGTGTTTTGCTTCATCGGACGGATTTATTTTTGTTAAGATCTTTAAATCATCCGCATATGGCATCACTCATATCTGTCCCTCGCTGGACCAGGTGCTCTGGTTTTCCAGTTACTAGCCAAAAGGCCACAGTTCTTACACTGGTTTAGATTGGCACCCAACGCTTGGGCGTAGAGATCGTGAGCCTTTTGGATGTTTTCAAATTCACTCTCTTGGCCAATAACAATCGTGACATCATTTACATATTCTGAGTGGATTACGTATAGGTGAGGCTCTGGTAGCAGCGATCTTCGGGATTGAAGACTGGTGGCGATTTTTTTAAGGAATTGTGCTATGGCAATTGTGTAAAGTTGTTCAGAGAGTATATGGCAAGGTGCGGGTGAGCTGGTTATTCAGACGCAAGCAGAATTTGGCTTCCTTGTATAGCAGATGGATTGTTCAGATTAGTTGAGGCATATGATGCATGAAAGCAGGTTTATACGACATCAGCCAAAAAAAAAAAAAAACACTTCCATTTCACCCCTCCGTTCATTCGAAATACCTGTCCAGCTGACTCTTAATTTTATTTAGGCTATCAACTTCCACAACAAGGGGTGGAAGTCTGTTCCACCAACCAACTACCCGCTGGCTAAAGGCAAATTTCCACACGTCTCTCCTACATCTGTCTTTCCTCAATTTGAATTTTTGCCCTCTCAGGTGATTATTCTGAGCAAGAGACAGAATTCCATCGGCTTTGAGCATGCTGAATCCATTCAAAGTTTTATACACCTCTATCAGATCACCTCGCCGGTGCCTAATCTCCAGACACTGTAATTTGCATAACTTAAGCCTTTCTTCGTAAGAGCAACCATTTGCTCCGTTCACTAATCTTGTTTCCCTTCTCTGTACTCGTTCCAGCAGCTCTACATCCTTCTTGAAATGAGGCTTCCAGAACTATACACAGTACACAAGGTGTGGCCTAACTATTGCCTTGTACAACGGAATAATCACCTTCTTATCCATGCTAGAAAAATTCTTGTATATCATTGACAAGACACCATGAGCTACTCTTTCAGCTCGTCTGCACTGCTCAGAGAACTTGATATCTGCCTGCATAATTACCCCCAGGTGCTTTTCATTCTCTACCACTTTCAGTGTGGTACCACAGAGTTGATACGTTGCTCTGGGGTTGCTGTTTCCCATATGTCGTACTTTACATTTGTCAATGTTAAACTTCATTTGCGACCTCCCAGCCCATCTGCTCAACCTTTCCAGATCCTGTTGCAGCAGCATAGCATCAGTAGTGTCCTTAACAACCCTGCCAACCTTAGTATCGTCTGCAAACTTGGACATTAAGCTTGATATACCATCATCAATATCATTTATAAATACAGAAATCAATAATGGACCCAACATTGAACCCTGAGGGACTCCACTAATAACATCAGTCTACGATGAGCAGTGTCTAATGATTACCACTCTCTGTCTTCTCCCCCTCAACCATCCCTTTATCAATAGCAGCAATTTTCCTCCAATGCCACACTGCTCCAATTTGTGCAGCAGTCTTCCATGTGCAACAGTAACAAAATCCTTTCTAAGATCCAAATATATAATATCAAAGTTATTCCCAGCATCCAGTTCTTTTGTGACTGCATCATAGTATCCAGTCCAATTGGTCAGGAAAGAATTTCCGTTAACAAAACCATGCTGTGTCCGAGCTATAACTGAAGTCTTGTCTAGATGATCCTACAGCGCTTCTTTAATCAGTGCCTCCATTACTGTTCCTGAAACAGCGGTTAAACTCACAGGTATATAATTACTTGTGTCAGCTTTTGTTCCTCCTTTCTGAATTGGGGTCACATTTGCACATCTCCAGTCTATGGGTACCTCCCCTGAGTCCAAGGAAGCTCTAATAATTATGGCTAAGGGTTTGCTTACTTCCTTTACTCCCTCCTTGAACAGATCCCATCCACCCCAGGTGCCTTTCTATTCTTGTGTTTATCTTCAAAAAATCTCCTCCATTTTCCTCTCAATTATTATAAGTTTATCTAGCTTACTGCCAGAGTCCAATACACCTCTGGCATTTCCCTCGCTGAATAATGTATCATGTGTGAATGTCGATGCAAAATATTCATTTAGTTTCTTAGCTACCTGAGCAGGATCATCAACAGTTGAACCATCGATATCAAGTGGACCAATCTGATTCACTCCCTTCCTTCTAGAGTTTACGTAAGTAAAGAACTCTTTGCTGTTTTTCTTTGTATCCTTTGGCAAAGATTTCTCGTAATCTGCCTTCGGCTGCCTAACCTCTTTTATAACTTGGTTAGGTTACAGATCAACTTATATCTATATAGGCTTCTGTGTAACATGTTAATTTATATGTATCCCATGCATTTTTGTTCTCTGCCATATGTCTCATTAGGGCGCCTGCGTAGCCAGGTGGGAAGGAGCGACAGTGCGTAGCACACGCTTCTTGATTAGACCGGGGTTCAAGCCCGTCACCACCAAATACGGAGGATACGGAAAGGTCAGGGAATGACCACCGCATATTCCCAGAGCAATATGGCCTTAGTTGCTAATGCTCCTAAAAACCCAAAACAACAACATGTCTCATTAGTTAATCTGACATCCATTTAGGCCCAAACCTTGAACAATATTTCTTAGTTGGTATGTAAAGCCTAGTAGCTTCCAAGATAAGTTCTTTGAACGATTCCCATTTTGAAATTGCTCTTGGTAACATCATCAGTTGGTCCCACTGTACACAATTTAATTACTGTTTGAGACCATCGTAGTAGCCTTTAGAAAGCAAAAACCCTTACCTTTACCCCTGATGACACTTACCTCTTTGAGTAAATCCCACATCAGCACACTGTGATCACTGCCACCTAGTGGTTCCTTTATCTGTAGATTCTTAACGTATGAAGAATCACTACTGATAATGAGATCAAGAGTATTATTCCTTTTAGTTGCCTCCTGAACATGCTGATGTAAAATACATTCATCCAATAAATCCACAAAAGCCTTGCTAGTGTGGGAATGACCGACCCACAAATTCCAGACAAAATCTGGGAAATTAAAATCATCCAATTATAAGTCTCTCTGATTTACTGGCCCACTCTATTTCCCTGTACAGTTTCTTATTATAACTCATCAGAGACATTAGGCCAAAGCACACACCTACTCTGAATTTTTATCTCCCAATGCTTATGTCACACCAAACTGACTCGACACTGCACTGTCCAGTGATGTCGACTGGCTTCACTTCCTTGGATTTTATGTTTCTTAACTAATAGCATAACCCCTCCTCCCTTCCTATTCTGTCTATCCTTTCTGTACGCATTGTACTCCTCAAATTCCAGTTCTGCATTCCTTATATCTGTGTGACACCACGTCTCTGATATCCCAACAATATCTGCCTTTGATGTTTTGAGAAACACCTCAAATTCATCAAATTTATTTACCACACTCCTAGCATTGGTCTAATGCAAGTATACATGCACCTGTTCCTATTCTTAGCTACCCTAACACAACCCATGTGTTTACTTGTTCCGCAATGACACCCAGCAGTCTCTGAAATATCCTGAATCTTGTTTTCCAGGCTACTGCTCATTCCAATAGAAGTAGTGCAAGAATTACATTCGCCTCTGCCAGTGGCTACTGTTAATCTATTAGTCCTTGTAACCCCTCAAGCTAGCAGTTTTCCGACCCACCTAAAACTGCCTCGATAGCATCAGCAAATACTCTTGCACCCTTTCTATTAAACAGTATCCCATTCCTGTAGAAGCAGTCTCTCCTGTTAACAAGTCGAGACCAGGCTGAAAAAAATTCTTCCCCTTGAGCCTTGCACAATATTTCCAAGGCCGAAATGATCGACAAGGCTCTCATAATATACTCCCTCCTATCGTGTCTGGGCAGAGTTGCAGACACTTTCAAATTCAACCCTAATTCACGGCTTTTTTTCAACAGTGACCTGTACTTGTTAAGTAATTCTGCCGGTCTCCTACTCTTAATATCATTAGTGCCAATGATATTAAGGGTAGGAACAGAGCAGGGAAACGGGAAACATGCTTTTACAAAGCATGTTTCCCGTTTCCCTGACAATAGAGTCACCAACAACTACTAGTTCCTGTGGGACCAGCGCATTCTGCCTTGGTCGCTGTGTTGCCGCTGTGTTGCGCGATGACCAGGTGCAAGCTATGGCGTTGATGTGGGCAGCTGATAGCTTTATGGGCCCCTCAATTTAGATCCTTCGAGGGCATCCACGCTGTCCTTCAAACTCTCATATAGGCACATAACGATGCTGAGTTTTCGCCTGATTTCCTTACACTCTATATCGCGCACACACAAATACATCCCCTATGGCAATATCATGTCCAGTATCCGATTGCTCCACAAACATCATGCAAGCAGTGCATTTTAAAAGGCTGTGATTCAGAGGGCATCTGCCCTCCTCCAATTAGCTTGAGCCTTTTGCTTTGCTGCTCTGGTCTGAGTCATGATTTTGATTTCATTTCACTAAAATTTCAATTTCAGTACAAAATTATAACCCTAAACTTGTATCCAAACACAGTTATAACGCTATATATATTTTTCAGTATCGAGTATTATCTACGAGTTCCGTTCATATAACTTCAGTATCAAATTATCTATTAATTAATTATGTTATGTTTATAATCTAAGTCGTTATATGTATTTTGGTAAAAGTACAATTTAATTGACAATGAAGTTTAACAAGATTAATAGATTTTACTGATTAATTCACAATATTATATTATATATTATACTATACTAAGCTTACGCTAGCTAGTTCGGGATGTAACGTTGTGTTGTGTAACAATGACGGTCAATCTACGGACACTTAAGTATTAATTAACTTCCAAATCTCGCTGTTTCAATTCCGAATGAACTAAGGATCCTGACTAGATCTATAAGCTACTTATAGAAAATAATTTGATATAACAATTGGTCAATAAGGCGGCTAAATATGGCTAAAAAACACTTCTCGTTCAGCGGAGCTGCCACTTGTAACACGTGGATTTGAAACCCTTACGGATACCTTTATGCAATTACAAGGTCGAGTAAAGAATAAATACACCAGATTAAAAAGAAATTCACAAAATAATGCTATACTACTAAATTTAAATCAAAAGTTTTAGAAAAACAATAATTTCAAATCAATAAATAAGAAAATCCACTTAGCGGCTTTGAACACTTCTGACTCACACTAGCCTCGTCAGCTGCTACGAAGATATAGCTTCTACGAATTATGTAGAAGCTATATCTGAACGCTTTCAGGGTTTCAACTCTGTTCAACTCTGTCAAAAGCCTTTTCCTGATCAAGGCTAATTAGTGCTGGGTTTTCCCGTTGGCTGTTTGCAGTGGAGAGGAGGTCAAGGATCAGGGAAAATTGTTGTGAATGGATCTTTCTGATACTGAGTATGTTTGTTGTAAAGTAAAGCGTAAAGTGTGTTTGGGATCAAACGGCACCAGGGGTTCCCCCATCTCCGCGTAGTATACATTGTCGTGTGATACAGTACGCTGTAAAGGCCAGTTATTTAAAAGTGTATGTATATTGTAGTGTGTAAAATTCATGTACCATTTAGCAGCCAGGCCTCTGCTGAGGCCCGACGTTGCCCGCACTTCGCCCCGTGGAGGCAGACCGTGTAGTCCAATATTTTAAATACGTGTTCTGGTAGGTCCTGCCACCTAGTTTTCGGAGATTTCAGTGGCTAGATCCTAAAAAAAAATTGAGAAGTGATCGCGTAGTGGTAGCGCTAGAACTGTGGGCTAATCTAATTTGGCTGTAATTAAATTTGGATGTGTGGGACTTTTTTCGCTTATGTGCAGGTAGAGTGGGAGGGAGCTGAATTCTGAGGGGCGACAGACAGAAGAATGGAGTCGATAGGGTCGGTGACTCCAAGATTTGGTGGGGCATGCCCATGCCTCACCAGAAGGGAAAGTGTGGTTTGCAAAGGGAGAAAACAGAAGGACCGTCATCTCCCCCCGCCAGGGAAGGGAAGAAAAGTTGGCCAGGCATGGGCGCCGGCTCAGCTCGCCAATAAGGCTAGTGTGCAGAAAGGCTCTGCAGTTTCTTCAGTCGGTGGAATGTCATTTCTGGGACATTGTCCCGTCCGAGGTTTCCAAAAGTCCAATTTATTTTGTGGCCATTCATGGGTTAGGGTCCCGTCCTAGGTTATTTAGTCCAGTCAGTTTGGGTGTGCATTTGTGATTTTATTTCAGTCCTGCTATGAGGCCGAATCGCTGCAGGTTTGATTTGTTTTGGTGGTCCTTAGTGGTGTAAAATTGTTTTTCAGATTATGGGCAGCTTTGATGAGTACTTGCATTCTCTTCATTGCGGTAGTTGAGACTGGGGGAAGGTCCGACTTCTGCTGAAGAGGTTCTGAGCGAATTTTGCTAGCGCTTTGTAGATGTCTTCTTCTTCCAGGATGAGGTGTTCCTGGTTTTGCAGTGTGAATCGAATTTCAGTGATGAGCCGGCAGCGTAGATCTTCATGCAGGTGGCAGTGATACATGAGGTGCTCCCATGTTTCTTGTTGGCCACAGTGGCAGAGAGGAGTGCCACTGAGTCGGAAGCCTGATAGCTTGTGTCTGAATGCACCGTGTCCGGTGAGCAGGTATGTGACCAAGAGCCCTGGAGAAAGCCAGTGGGAGTATTTTGGATATATTGTCTGAATTGTCGGCAAGAATTTCCGGGTGATGTAACGTTTGACTGAGTTTTCCCAGCGAGTTTGCTAGATCTGTTGAAAATGCAGTGTGAGTCGCTTCTTTTCCATTTTAGGGTCATTGATTAAGTCAATCGTGTAGTTCAGACAGGTGGACGTTTTTCCTTTGGTGAGGTAGTGGAGGATTCCGTGACGAACGATCTCCAGGACCAGGGGGAGGGCACCCATAATGACTACAGCGCATGAGGACTGACCGTCCTGCAGGCTCTGGAGATTGTTTGCAGAGTATATCTTTGTATTGTCTCGAGTTTTCTCCTGTTGATCGCGGCGGTCGCGTTGTGGTACCTGACTTAGGAGGCGTATGAAATGGCTGGCAGGAATACTGTCGTGCAGAAGAGGGCGAGGGTCCTTCTCCTCGAGCCCTAGTCCTTACGGGTGACTCTTGCAAAGAGTGCAGAATAGTTTCTGATTTTATTCCTAATGTACGTCAGATGTGGTGTGAAGGACAGATTCATATCGAGCATGACTCCCAGATGTTTTAATTCCGTTGTGAGTTTGACGGTTTTCCCCTGGACTTTGATTTGGGGAGGCGTCCTAATATTTAGGGTCCCTCTGAGTAGGATTGAACATGTCTTGGAGAAATTATGAGTTTGTTGTTTCCAGCCCAGTCTTTCAGGACAGTGACTGCTCTATTTGCGGAGTTCTCTAATTGTGCATGAGTGTCCTCAGCAAGCATCAGAATAAGATCGTCTGCATATGCCTTGGATGTGACATTCCAAGGTTGAGATTTAGGAAGCCGTCTCGGACGACATTCCAAAGAAGAGGGCCCAGAATGGAACCCTGTGTGTATCCTCTGTGTATCGACCATGATACGGAGCTGTATGGAGTAGTGACTGTGACTGACCTGTCTGAGAGGTATGTACTGATGCATTTGTATAGATTCGATGGTAGGTTAGCCTCCTTGAGCCTTCCGAGGATGTTTGGCCACCAGAGGGTGTCAAACGCCCCAGAAAAATCTATTGCGATGATGAGGAAGTACGTTCGGTTGCACACTAGCCTTATTGGTTGCGGCGTTAACAATATTTTCTAATGCATGTACGGTGGAGTGTCCTTTCCTGAACCCGAACTTAATTCGGGATTGAAGTCCTGCGTTTGAGTAGTGGGTTTCTATGTGATTTTGTAGAAGGTATTCCATCAGTTTGCTCAGCAGGGACAGTAAGGCTATGGGTCTGTAGAACCCCAGGAGGTCCTGCCGCTTGGTTGGATTTTTTTTAGGATGAGCCGAGGCTTTGCCGTTTTCCAGGTGTGTGAGAACCTGGAAAACGGCAAAGTAATACTAAACTTATTTAACCAGTGCGGTTGTCGTTTCCAACTGGTTAAATAAGTTTAGTATTTTTCTAGGACAGTCTCAAATGCCTTTTTTACGATTTCCGGCTGTAGTAAGTCTGCGTCTGGTGATTTCCTGTTTCTTAGTTTGGCGGCTGCAATGTTCAGTTCGATCATGGTATTGGGCTCCTCTTCTACGATTGTTGTGTAGGTACTATTTCTTAGGCAGAGCGATGTTTCGTCTGGGGTGGTTGGGTCCAGGTGTTTCTGGAACATGGCATCTAGGATATTATTGATGGATTCCTGCCACGTTTTGGTGTACTTCTCTTGTGTTTCTTGGTTGCGGGGATGACTTCGCCTATGGGGAGTTTATTTGTGGTCACTCTGTAGACCACTTCCCAGGGGTTGTCGTTTCCAACTGTGGATACTAGATGCAACCAGAAGCGTTGCTTTCGTTTCACTATACAGAAGCGTTGATTCACTATACAGCAAAGATCCTTTGCTGTATAGTGATCTTTGCTGTATAGTGAATCCAGGCCATGCGGTACAGTTGTAGTAGTGCTTTCACCTCTGCTGCAGGCCAGCTACGCTTGGCAGGTGTTTACCACACGTCTAAGTTGTAATTCTGGGGAGCACAAGGGAACAGCTCCCGGAGTAGGGTTTTTCCGCTTTATGGAATTGTTTGCTGCATCTGTGATGACTTTGACAATTTTAGCTTGGTGTGTATCTGGGTGTAGTCCTTCTGTCTCAAGTGTTTGAGCAGCTGTACGTAATGACTCCTGGAAGAGAAGTCAGTCTGCCTTCTCAACAGCATACCTGTGTTGCATTTGTCTATGTACCGTTTGTGTATTTAGCTTCCGGATTAGTTGATAGGTTAATTATTCGGTGATCTGATGTGATCCTTCTCTGCTCCCACCTCTGTCCAAACCAGATGGTTCTGTTGTCACTTCAGCCAATGATAAAGCTGACCTGCTAGCATCCCATTTTTCTTCCAACTCATGTATTAATGATCTTGGTAAAACACCTCCCACCATTCCCAACACGCTCCATTCAATGCCTCCTGTGGTCTTCCGTCAAAAGGATGTCAGAAGGATTTTAACGAATCTTGATGCTAAGAAAGCTCCATGTCCTGATGGTATTTCTCCACTTGTTCTCAAAACCTGTGCTCCTGAACTTATTCCTATTCTTCGCCGCCTTTTTTCACTTTCTTATTCCGAAGGTGTTTTTCCTTCTGCTTGGAAATTTGCTCATATCCAGCCAGTTCTTAAAAAGGATGATAAATCCCTCCCATTGCAATTACTTCTACTTTTTCTAAAGTAATGAAGAAATCAATTAACCGCCAACTCTTAAACTACCTAGAAACCTGCCGTCTGATAAACGATCGCCAGTATGGATTCCGTCAGTGTCGATCCACTGGTGATATTCTGGCTTATGTTACCTATTTATGGACTAATTCAATGGAAAGGTTCGGGGAAACACAAGTAGTTTCTCTTGACATCTTAAAGGCTTTCGATCGTGTTTGTCATAAAGGTCTTCTAAACAAGCTTCCATCTTATGGTATGCCAACTGTTTTTAGTAATTGGTTATCCAATTTTCACTCTGATCGCTCACTGAGGGTGAGAGTAGACGGCTGTCTGTCTTCCAATGTCCCCACTAATGCCTGTGGCCCCCAAGATTCAGTTGTTTCCCCCACTCCTTTCCTCTTGTATATTAATGACTGGAAATTAATTGACTGTGAATCCTATCCATAGTTTTGCTGATGATAGCACATTGCATTCCACTTTCCATTTTGAGAAACCTTGTCCTGCTAAATCAGCTTTAACTTCTCGAAAATCTGCTACCAATTCCTTAAATGCCGATCTTCAGGCAATTCTTCAGTGGGGCAAAGACAACTTAGTTCATTTCAACCCTTCTAAAACTCAGTCTTATATCTCGCAAAAAGGATTCTTCTGCTCCTATGCTTATCCTTAGTGACACTCCAATTTCTAAGCAAAATGATATATCTCTTTTGGGGATTATCCTGACTTCTAATCTCTCTTGACACAAGCACGTTATCAATATTGCTTCCTCTGCGTCTAAAAAACTTGGTTTTCTCTTTCGCTCTCGGCGTTACTTTTCTTCAAAACAGCTGCTCACTCTGTAAAAATCGCAAATCCGCCATGCCATGGAATATTGTTTCCACAACTGGGGTGGTGCCCCCAAAATCTCTATCAGGCTGCTTGATTCCATTCAGAAGAGGGTAGTTAGGTTAATTAATGATTCAGCTCTAACACAGTCTCTCCACTCGCTGTCTCATAGACGTACTGTTTCTGTTGCATGCCTCTTCTACAGATACTCCCATGGGTACTGTTCTTCTGAATTGGCTCCTATAATTCCCGTTCTCTCTTTCAAAACAGTCCGAACACGTGCCGCCACCAGCCAACATCCATTTACTGTCCAACTTGTTGGTTCTGTGGTTCTGTGGAAAAGTTGGTTCTGTTGGTTCAAACCCACAGAACCAACTTTTCATCTTCCTCATTTATTCATTCAACTGCCGTTTTCTGGAAAAACCTTCCTTCATACGTATTTCCTGAAAATTACGGTCTATAGAAGTTCAAGTCCAGTGATAACAAACATCTTCTTTCGTCTTCTCAACCTCCAACCCAAGCACGGTACTAAGTGCAATAGATTCTAATACCTCTCGTGTTTGGGGTTTACATAAAAAAAAAAAAAAATTAACGAAATTTCTGTATAACTGATTTTTTTCAAGGAAACCATCAATTTCGTTATATAGAGATCCGACTGTATTTATATATTTTTTAAAGAAATAAAAGGTTATTGCAAAAAATTATTAACAAATCTACCTTTAAAAATTTACTTTTTAATTTTTTTTTTTTTTTCACATTTCTGCTTGGAAATCAATATTATGGATTTATTTATATATGTGCTTTACTGTTTTTTCGCTTTTCTCCATACATGTAAATTTATTTCATTTTTTTTTTCCCATAGATGTTTAAATTTCTTGCCTTTCCAGTTAAGTGGTACACCTACAGGGTTGTTAAAATGAAAGTATCCCTATGTAGAGTGCTCTGGAGCGAGTTCTAAGGCTCGTACTGAAGAGAAAATTGAACAACAGTTACAATAATGAATCAAAATCATAAGTGATTGCTACAGCGCCGCTACTCAGCTCTACTGTACTGTATAAAAGCAAAGAAAAGCAGTCTCTTCAAAATCATACAGTAGATTTTTGCCTGCACTATAGCAGCAATGCCAACAGCATTGCAGGAAAAGGCGCTATTAGTGAAGCTGTACTATTAGAACAGCAACAATGCAGCTGCGGCTATCAGAGAATTCCGGCGTCAGAAGCGCATAAGTCGTGGACCTATGACTGTTTGTGCTGTCCGCAAAATGATTACGAAATTTGAAGCGACAGGACATCTTGGTGTTCAACCAGGTAGAGGTGGAAAACGAGTGGACTCCTTTCGTCTTGAAGTTGTGGCTATGGCTGTCGTGGATTTATCAAATCAATCCCCATGTGGTAGCGCAAGTGTGCCAGCTGTTTCTCGTGAAGTGGACATGCCGTATTCCACTGTAAGGCTAGTAAAGCGATAGGTGTTGCGGTACTGTCCTTACAAGATGTACCTGCTACAGCAGCTAAAGCATGGTGATGCAGATATTCGTTTCAAATACGCACTTCAGTTTCTGGCGCGAATGACAATGGATATCACTTTGCCATGGAACATCCTTTGGAGTGATGAAGTCCACTTCTGCTTAAATGGACAAGTGAATACGCACAACTGTCGCATTTGGGCAACAGAAAACCCTCGAGTTATCCAAGAATCACGATGCATTCTCCAAAAGTGACAATGTGGTGTGGAGATACGGCTACATTCATGATTGGGCCATATTTTTTTTGAACAGGTAACACCGACTGGACCCCGCACCTGTTCCCTCACTGGACAGTGATATTATGAAACGTTGGCAAATTTCGCAGTACCAGAGCTGCAACAACGTGGGTGCATTCAGGATAAGCTGGTGCACCATCCCACATCCACCGTTGTGTCCAAAGATTGGTAAGGCAACATTTTACAGACGAACGGGTCATCAGCCGTTGTTTCCAGACATCTTGGCCAACCCGATCACCGGACCTCACTCCATGCGACTTCTGGTTGTGGGGTTTTTTGAAGGACCAGGTGTATCGGGAAGGATGTTATACTCTGCCAGATCTGAACGACAGCATTAGACGTCATGTGCTGGCTATTCCAGTTGACATGTTACGTTCTGCTGTAGAAAATGCTGTTCTTCGAATAGAAACTGTTGTTAACCAAAATGTTGTTAACACATTGAACAATTGTAGCTCTGTTTAAGTGATTTGTATTGCCACAGCTCCATATAATTACAAATTTTGTAACTAACTTTTTTTTTTAAATAAATGGCAAGGGAATTCTTTATTGTACCTGTTGCCCAAATTTCTCTTTAGTACGAGCGTTAGAACTCGCTCCAGAGCCCTCTACATACGGATACTTTAATTTTAACAACCCTGTACAATGAAAGCAACGCAGAGATGGGGAAAACCCCTGGTGCCGTTAGACCAGAACACAATAATAGTCCATGCCGCTGTCCTTGACCCAAGGACATCTTGGCTAACCCGATCACCGTACCTCACCCCATGCGACTTCTGGTTGTGGGGTTTTTTGAATGACCAGGTGTATCGGGAAGGAGGTTAAACTCTGGCAGATCTGAACGACAGCATTAGACGTCATGTACTGGCTATTCCACAAGGAACCGTACCGGAGCAGACACTCCTATTGCGTACGGGCCTGGAAAACATAATTAACGAGAACAGTAATAGGATCTCTTAATTCCTCCGTGCAGGATAATCGTGCAAAAGAATAAACTGGAGACAATCCTAATGAATGCACACGCAAATTACCAGAGAGCTGCAGCAAACTTGGAAGCACTACGTGCATATGGCGGCAATCAAATGCCACAGCTCGCCCCATCTTATGCTGAAGCGCTGGGCAGTACCCCTATAGAAACAGCGAAAACGGACAAAATCCCAGCAGTTAAAGAGAAAAAAACACTGCCCAACATCGTCATTTTAAGACCAAAAGGAGAGGAACTAGTACAATGGAGGAAATCAAGAGAAAAGTAATAGAAAACCTCAGAAAAGAATTCGGAGGAACCAGAATAAAAGCCATAAAAAAGACCACAAACCCAGTGATAGTAATAGAGACAGAGAGTAAAGCGGAAGCAGACGGAATCATAACAAATCCAAAGATCCCTACACCAGGCCTCACGGCCCAGGCCCCAAAGAAAAAAGGGCCCTCGGGGATGATCTTCGACATGGACCAGGATATGACTCCTCAACTGTTGACAGAAGAAATCCACAGAAGAAACTTAAAAAGCGCACTCCAAGACCGGGATGAAAAACAACTGGTTATTCCTAAATATAAAACCAGAGGAATGAACAGCGGCAACTGTAATTGGGTCGTGGAGCTTACCCCGGAAACTTGGAGGTTTCTGCAAATACAGAGTAGAGTACCATCTATGTGGATTGGAGCAGCCACAGGTATAGGAACATGTGGCAATACCAAAATGCTACAGATGCTACAAGTAGGGCCACACCTCCCATGTCTGCATCCAGAAAGATCCCACGTGCCGCGAAAGAGCACGAATATAAAAACTGCATAAACAAGGAAAAAGATCCTATAGGCATCAACCGCAAATCCGCGAGAATGGAGCACACGCATTTCACACGGGATTCAAAATGCTCAACGTATCAAAAAATGAAGAGTTGTACCGACAACGAATTGATTATGGGGACACACCATAAGAAATATTGGTTATGGCGACACACCTTAAGAAATACTGGTTATGGCGACACACCATAAGAAATATTGGTTATGGCGACACACCTTAAGAAATACTGGTTATGGCGACACACCATAAGATACACCAAATCAACGGCCAACGTGCCAGAGCAGTGTTTGACCAAATGCACCACAAAGCCGATGAAGAAAATGCAGATATCATCCTCATTCAGGAGCCTTACACACACATTAGACAGGTCAGGGGTTAGCCAACGAGATACAAAATTATCCAGAGTGACGATAATACCCCGTAGGCAGCAGTGGTAGTACGGAACCCAGAAATAACGGCAACAAAAGTACCGCAACTATGTACGCGCTGGACCACTTGTGTCCATATCATCAGTTTAGTTGGGAGCTTTTATGTAATAGCACTGTACTGCAGACCTGGCGTGGAAATAGACTTTGCCATCACATGGCAAAGTCTATTTCCTTGTATTGCTGGCGTAGTATTGTTATCTCTTCCTGTGGCCATGTTCTCCTTGCTCTTTGGAATTCCTTCCTCTTTGCCTGGACCTGTTTTCTCAATCTTTGTAGTTCCGTTGTCCACCAGGGCATAGCCCGAATGAAGGAGTTTTTCTCTTTATTGCTCTTTCCACTGCTCTGTTTCCACAACAATACTATTTGCCATCCTTACTTTCCAAACAACACTAGCAGGACAGAGTGTAATAATAGGAGCAGATGTGAACTGCGCTCGCCCGTGTGGCACAGTCTACACCAGATCGACACGGAACCAGAAATGGGCATAGATTCGAGGAGTTCCTTGCAAACTCAATTTTCACAGTTAAAAACCAACCATTTAACTTACTAACCTTCTGTAATACCCTCTCGGAAGACACGATAAATATCACCCTGACGACAAGGAACAGAGAGACTCATGTGACCAATTGGACAGTGCAAAATGCCTGGACCATATCGGATCACCGTACAATAACCTACCAAATTGGAAGATCGATGACAAGGACAACTGTTGACTGTCTATCGATAGTTCGAAAAAGTCTGCCTTTTTCGATATTCGCTATCGAAAAAGGCAGACTGCGGACCCTTCAGAGTGCAACTTACCAGCAGGGCACAAAAACTGTTGGAGGAGTTAGCCGGATGGGGAGAGGGCAACAGGATGAAAGACCCAGATATATTGCAGGAAGAAATCACCAATATCATAACCGGAGCAGTGGAAACAGCAATAAAGAGAAAAAACTCCTTCATTCGGGCTATGCCCTGGTGGACAACGGAACTACAAAGATTGAGAAAACAGGTCCAGGCAAAGAGGAAGGAATTCCAAAGAGCAAGGAGAACATGGCCACAGGAAGAGATAGCAATACTACGCCAGCAATACAAGGAAGTACGCAACACCTATACAGAAAAAATAAAAAAGAACAAACGAGCAAATTGCCATGGCAGCGAGAAAGCCCATGGAAGTCCGACTAAAACTTGGGAGGAATCATTAGCAAATATCCTGAGCGCTATCATCCATGAGCTGCCAGATACCCTCAATGACCAACAACAGGCAATCTGTCAGGCAAATCAAGCATATAAGACCCAAGAAATAGAGACGCGTTCAGAGTTGAGGAAATGCAGGATGCGGCCTTTCAAATGCGGAACAAGAAATTCCCCGTCTGTACCTCATAGAACCGGAGATGGCTAAAAACCTTTTGGAATATATACCAGACTTGATGCTTAAACTCTTCAACCGATGCCTGGAAACAGGGAACTTCCAACAAAATGGAAAACTGCACACCCGACAAAGCCACCAGACCAACCTACTTCATATCGCCCAATACTTTCTACCCTAAGTAAACTCTATGAAAGGATGCTCCACAAAAGAATAATGAACCACTATAAAACCTAGTATCACCCAGCAATATGGTTTCAAACCGGGCTCCTCGACCATAGAGGCAACCCAGAACCTCATAACTGGGACCACCTAGACTAACAAGAAGTAGTTCCTGGTAATAGCAGTGGCATTTGCAGGAACCTTCGACACCGTCTGGTGGCCGAGTGTCCTTGGCAGGCTACAGAAATCAGTACTCCCAGAAAACTTGTACAACAGTGTTCGTGCATATATGACGGATAGGAAAATTAAAGCTGTCACAAGCTTCCGAAGAATGGTTAGAAGCATCCGCAGGGGCTGTCTGAAGGGGCTGCCAGCAGAGATTTGCCCCGCGGCCGTTGCTCTGGAACGTGGTCTTTGATGAATTCTTGACCCTGGACCTTGGCAACGTGACCAATCAGGTCTCTGCGCATGATCTGATCCTCACAGCGAAAGCTGACTCTAGAATGGGACTTGAAACACAGGCTAATGAAGCACTACAAACCCTGCAAAACTGGGCGAAAAACCTATGATTAAACTCTCACCAACCAAAACAAGCTCAGTCCTACTAAGAGGTTCCTTAGACATCAGACGACTACACAAATAAAAATAGCAGGAACCACCATTAAATTAACAAAGCAAATAAAATATCTAAGTATTATCCTGGATGGAAACTTATCCTTTACACCCCATCTCAGAAACTCAGAAATTCAGAAACTGTGGAACTACGACGCACTGGGGCTGGAGACTCAACAGAAAAAAAACCTATCCCTTGTACTACAAAACAATATTCATCCCAGCGATCACCTATGGATCTCTGGGATGAATAGATGGATCGCGGTCAATAGAAAACTACTGGACACCATCCAATGAAACATACTGTTAACAGTATGTTTCATTGGATGGTGTCCAGTAGTTTTCACTTAACAATCAATAGAGCATGCAAAACGGTGAGCACTCAGGTCCTGGCCGGAGTCCTACCAGTGGACCTTGAGGTGACTTGCTGTGGACTAATGCATCTACTCTCAAAAGACATGCCAGCCACTCTCTTTGGCCTTAACTAAGACCTAACCAGCAATCGTGGCTTACCTGTTGAAGATGTGGCACAACATAGATGGGAGACATCCACCAAAGGATAAAGAACACGACGATTCATACCGATAGTTGCAAAGATGTACCCGAAAGCACCATCATGGTTCTACCCAGGGTTAAATACAACCTTCTTACAGACGGGCCATGGCCCAATTAAGGAAAAACTCAATGCACTTGGGATAACAGAAGAAGTGTCCATTTGCACCTGTGGGGAACTGTAAACTTGGCAGCATATCATGTGTGACTGCGAAAACTATGAAGAACAGAGATGCCGACTTATAACCAAGATCAAATACTTACCAAAGAACCAAGAGCACTATTTCATGGATTCAGAAGGTGAATACAAAGCATTCAGCCGCATCGCACTAGACGCCTTCAACAGAAGACGAACAGAAATTGCAATCCACAATGCCTAAATAGGTGCAGTGCAGAAAATAAATAAAATAGAAATAAAGCAACAGCACAGGGGAAATCGATGGAAATCAATACCAAGGAGACAATGCCTAAGAAATGGACACCAAACAGACATAACATGTGCCAAGATCTTGGAGTAACAACAGAACAGAAACACCGAAATGAGTCTGATAGAAAAGGAACGTGGAACCCAACATCAATTGGGAACTACCACCTCCTAGGAAGATTTCTCACTGGGCATGACTCTAATCACCATACTGAGGATAAGACTCGCATATGAGTGAACACCGATTGTATTTAGTAGAAATCACTGCCTATTGCCTTTTGGCAACCTGGACGGAACATCCTTGCTCAACTCACTCTTTCTCCTTGTCCTCGGCGAGAGGAGGCGACAGTTCCCCGTCTTCTTCACTTTCACTTTCACCCCTTTTCTTTTCTCCTGGTGGAGTTTGGGCATGCCCCACTGAACTACTGTCTGTACTGAGAAAACTGAATGAACACCTACGAAATCGGATAGAAACTCACTACTCAAACGCAGGCCTTCAATAACGAAATCAGTTCGGGTTCAGAAAAGGACACTCCACCGTAGATGCATTGGTAAATATTGTTAACGCCGCAACAACAACCAACCGAAAGTACTTCCTCGTCATCGCAATAGATTTTGCTGGGGCGTTTGACACTCTCTGGTGGCCAAATGTCCTCGGCAGGCTCCGGAAGGCTAACCTGCCAGCAAATCTATACAAATGCATCAGTACATACCTCTCAGACAGATCAGTCACAGTCACTACTCCGTATTGCTCCGCATCATGGTTGATACACAGAGGATGCCCACAGGGTACCTTTCTGGGCCCTCTTCTTTGGAATGTCGTCCTAGACGGCTTCCTAAATCTCAACCTTGGAAACGTCACATCCCAGGCTGATGCAGACGATCTTATTCTGATGCTTGCTGAGGACTCCAGAGCACTATTAGAGAACTCCGCAAATAGAGCAATCACTATCCTGCAAGACTGGGCTGACAACAACAAACTCACAATTTCTCCAACCAAGACATGTTCAGTCCTACTCAGGGGGAACCTAGATATTAGGAGGCCTCCCCAAATCAAAGTCCAGGGGAAAACTGTCAAACTCGCAACGGAATTAAAACATTTGGGAGTCATGCTCGATAGGAATCTATCCTTCACACCACATCTGACATACATCAGGAATAAAATAAGAAGCTATTCTGCACTCTTTGCAAGAGTCACCCATAAGGATTGGGGCTTGAGGAAAAGGACCCTCGCCCTCTTCTATACGACAGTATTGCTGCCAGCCATTTCATATGCCGCCGGAGTCTGGTACCACAAAGCGACCACCGCGGTGAACAGGAGAAAACTCGAGACGATACAAAGATATACCCTGCTAACGATCTCGAGAGCCTGCAGGACGGTGAGTACTCACGCGCTACAGGTCCTTATGGGTACCCTCCCCCTGGACCTGGAGATCGTTCGTCGTGGAATCCTACACCACCTCAGCAAAGGAAAAACGTCCACCTGCCTGAACTACACGATTGACTTAGCCAATGACCCTAAAATGGAAAAGAAGCGACTCACACTGCATCTCCAACAGACCTGGCAAACCAGCTAGGAAAATTCAATCAAAGGTGAAATCACCCGGAAATTCGTGCCGACAATTCAGACGGTATATCCAAAATATCCCCACTGGCTGTCTCCAGGACTCCTGGTCACATACCTACTCACCGGACACAGTGCATTCAGACACAAGTTGTCAGGCTTCCGACTCAGTGACACTCCTCTCTGCCACTGTGGCCAAACAGAAACATGGGAACACCTCATGTATCACTGTCACCTGTATAAAGATCTACGCTGCCAGCTCATCACTGAAATTCGATTCACACTGCAAAACCAGGAACACCTCATCCGACTTCATAACAGAAGGAACAAAATGAAATCGCAAATACACATCCAAGCTGACTAGACTAAATAACCTCGGATGGGATCTTAACCAATGAATGGCTACAAAATAAACTGGACTTTGTAAACCTCGGATGGGACAATGTCCCAAAAATGACATTCCACTGAAGAAACTGCAGAGCCTCTCTGCACACTAGCCTTATTGGCGATCTGACCTGGCGCCCTTGCATGGTCCACTTTTCTTCCCTTTCCCTGGCCGGGGGGGGGAGGTGATGGTCCCTCTGTCTCCTTCCCTCCTTGCCACCCACACTTTCCCTTCTGGTAGGGCATGGGCATGCCCCACTAAATCTTGGAGTCACCTTCTCTATCGACTCCATTCTTCTGTCTGTCGCCCACCCCAGCCTTCAATCTCCCTCCCACTCTACCTGCACGCAAGCAAATGCCCCACACATCCAAACTTAATTACAGCCAAATTAGATTCGCGCACAATTTTCGGCCTCACAATTCTAGCACAACTACCACGCGATAACCTCTCAAATTTTTTTTTTTTTACTTAGTTATTTTCATTTTTAATTTTTATTTTATTTATTTATTTATTTATTTATTTTATTTTATTTTTTTATTTATTTATTATTATTATTTTTTTTTTTTTAGGTCCTAGCCACTGAAATCTCAGGAAACTAGGTGGCAAGACCTGCCAGAGTACTTATTTAAAATATTGATGTACCTGGTCTGCCTCCACGGGGCGAAGTGTGGGCAACGTCTGGCCTCAACAGAGGCCTGGCGGCTAAATGGCCAGAAGAACAACGATACACAACATTACTCATGTACAATATCCATACACTTTTAAATCTCTGGCCTTTACAGCGTACTGTATCACACGACAATGTAAACTACGCGGAGATGGGGGAAACCCCTGGTGCCGTTTGACCCCAAACACATTTTACACTTTACACTTTGAACTCCTGGGGCCGCCTTCTCTTTTGGCTCAAATATTTCTGACTTTTACCCTCCAGCCTTCAGCCTCCACCCACTCGGACTGAACTTCACAGCGAATATCCCACACAACAAAATCTAAATGTTCAAAATTACGCATCACCCCTTCTTGGTC